>NC_065540.1:35481867-35784367 GCF_932294415.1 Quercus robur | reverse complement strand
TGTTCGCTTTGATATCTCCTTAGTATTCATCTATTTCTTCCACATGCATCTTAAAGATTCCTATAAATATACAGTGGAAGTATTTCCAGAAATGAGGAGTGTGAAGAAAATAAAATTAATTAACAAGCACAGATGATTAAAGCATCAATACAGCTTCTTGTAAGTATAGTAGAAGACACGCTGCAATAAGTGCGGAGTGCCTTGGTTTCAACAATTGCTTTTCAATAAGGATTTAATTTTTGAAAAGTTATGTGATACAACTGTTGCAGCTGCAAATAGAAAGACTTGCAAAGCCCCACCCAAAGCCGCTAGGTAAACCCTTCATGCTTTAGGTGTAGATATGCTTTGACTCACAACCAAGTGGATGAAAAGATGGCCGATGAAATTAAATAAGGCTGATAGTCCTATGACCAGCCATGCTGGAAAAACGCCAAAGAGTGGCCCAGAAAGGAACCCCGTTGTAGCACCTAAATTTTTGAATGAAGCAATTGTGGTAAGGGAGGACTGGGACAAATTGAGAATTGTTTTGACCTTGTTTGAATACAAGGGAAACTGAAGCACCTATTGTTAAAAGAATAAGGTATGCATCTATAAGCTAAAACCATCTTTATCGAGCATTAAGAATTAGAGGAAACATTTTGTGTTTTTTTGTTTGGAATAGGTTGCTAGGTCTATGTAGGCTTGAAAGCTAAGTATAACACCCCCCACCCCCATTATATGACTACTTGGTTGGGTCTCCTAAGAACAATCTGGATTGGCTTGCAACCAATAAAATTTAACAAACAACTAAAAAACCAAAGAACAAAAAAACAGATTTTCCATCCTAATACCCCCCCCCCCCCACCCCCCCCCCCCCCCCCCCCCCACCATTATCTGACTACTTGGTTAGGTCTCCTCTAGTCAATTAAATTTAACAGACATAACAAACTATCAAATCAACCAAGAACAAAAATAGTTTGCTTTATTTTTGTGTTAATTTTTTGAACCATACGAACATAACTACTGGAAGAAAGGTAAGTTCAGAAATCTAAACAGAATACTAACCGAATATTGTAGAATCTTGGCCTCGCCTTAGACAAATTGCAATGACTTGGGGATTGGTTTTGGATTGGAATTGGTTTTGAGTTTCAGGGGGGAGAGAGAGAGAGAGAGAGAGCTCTGTAACCGAATTACAAGGAGAAAGAGAGAGATAGTGCAAAAGAAGAAGATGAAGATTACAAGGAAAATAAGAGAAATGTGTGAATGAGAATAAGATATGTACACAACATTTTCACAAATAATCATAAGTGGTAAGTTGTTATTATCATTGGGTATAATGTTATATAGTAATCTTAAAAAAATTATTACATTTCATAATTTAATTTAATTCGAGTAAAATAATTATAATTTATCTATTTTTCTTTGTATGTTTATTGTCATGCCTTGCATGTAATGAAGGATATCAAACAACTAATAAATGCCAACTTATTTGTTTATTTTTTTATACATATAAAAGAACGAAAAGGGAAATGAATATATTATTATTATTATTATTATTATTATTATTGTAAGGACTAGAATTGAGTTCCTAGCCCAAGGTATGAATGGACTTAGGCGCAAAAAGCCCAAAACAATGAATTTGTAGAGAATGAGTTAGAAAACTAGGCTTTAGCTAACCAAACAACAAGTTAGGTAGGCTTGATGATAGAAGAGTGAAAATATACAAGTTTAAATTGAAGAAAAAAACATCATAGGCAAAGTCCGAGGAGACTGATTCTTATATAATGTTGTTATGTAAGGTTACAAGTCTGGTTCTAGATTGCTACAGTATTTCTTTCTTGATTTTCCCGATCCCCTCCTCTATAGAGGGTCTCTTACATTATATAGTTCCCTTTCGATGATCTTGGCCCTCCATTTGTTGATCATCCTGGCCATTATTTGAGTGCTTGTCATATCAGACACCCTTATTGGCCCTCTATGAGTTGGGATAGCCAATGTAGCACTGTTCAGGAGTCTTCTCCACATAAATGCGGCTAGAAAGTTAACTGCAGAGCATTCAATGTGGTGGCAGCAGCTTTCTCTTAGATATTTCTGGGCCCCCATCCTTCTTATGTGTTTGTAATGCACGTTCCTACCAGTAGATCTTGCTGGAAGGCCACTTTGATCGACAGGATATACCTTTGATCTGTGCTTTGTTCATCCGAGGATATACTCCTCCTTGGATCGCCTTCCACAGCCTTTTTATTTGCATCTTACTTATGAGATTCTGAGTTTGACACCCTCACTACTATTTACTCACCCTCAGACCAACCAACGTCCTCGGCCAAGGCCCAAGGCCCAATATACAAATTTCTTGGCATCCACGTCCCTGATATTTGCCAAAGGCTCAACTTCAACCCACTTTGTGAAGTAATCCGTGCCGACCAACAAGTATCTCTTATTTCCCGCCGTCTTGGGGAAAGGGCCTATAATGTCCAAGTCCTATTGAGCGAATGGCCAAGGGCTGGACAGAGAATTAAAGACTCCCCTTGGTTGGTGGATGTTTGGTGCGAATCTTTGACACTGGTCGCACTTCCTCACATATTCCTGTGCTTCTTTTTGCATGTTTGGCCACCAATAGCCTTAAGTGATGGTTCTGTGCGACAACGATCTGCCCCCAGTGTGGCTTCCATAAATCCCCTCATGTAACTCCTCAAGGAGTAATTCTGCTGCCTCAGGGTGTATGCATAGCAGGTACGGCCCAGAAAATGAGTGTTTATATAGTTTTTGGTCCTCGGACAGTCAGAACTGAGGAGCCTTTCTTTGTACCTTGTCAGCTTCTAATTTATTCTCGGGCAAAACACCTTCCTTTAGGAATAGTACAATAGAGTCCATCTAGCTAGGACCCACCCTTATTTGATGAACATGAACCATAGTTGCTCTTACTTCAGCGAGTTTACATAAGTCCTCTACGAGAATTACTCGAGGTAAATTTTGTGTCGAGGAGGTTGCCAATGTGCAAGAGAGTCTGCATGTACATTTCTATTTCTAGAACTTGTGACAAATTAAAAGACTCGAACCCAGACTGTAAATGTCTAACCTGGCTCAAGTATTCCTGCATCCTGGGATCTTTAGCTTCCAACTCCCCTTGAATTTGGCCTACAACCAGCCTCCAATCAGAGAACACCTTTACTTTTTTTCCACCAATTTCTGAACTATGGTCATCCCTACCAGCAGAGTTTCATATTCAGTTTCATATTCAGCATTCTGTGGTTTGCTGCAATCATCGACGTAGACCTTTTAGGTTAGAGGTTCTTGTACGGAAATTATACCAACCGATTTTCCAACCATGTTTTGCTCATCTACTTTCTCTTCTATTGTGGTCTCAGCAAACTCAACCATCAGGTCGGCGAGAACCTGACCCTTGACGAAGGTGCGAGGCATGTACTTGACGGCAAAAACCCCTAGAATCGTACCCCACTTTGCAATTCTCCCTGTGTACTCTGCACTTCGAAGTAGAGATCTGAGTGGGAGTTAGGTTAAGACAACAACCGTGTGAGACTGGAAGTAGTGGAGGAGTTTACGCGTAGCATGCACCACTGCTAAAATGGCCTTCTCCAATGATAAATAACGGACCTCAGCCTCATGTAGTGACTTGCTCACATAATAAACCGGCCTTTGTATGCCATTGTTAACCCATATTAACACCAAACTCATTGCGTGGGAGGCCATTGCAATGTAGGCAAACAAAACCTCATCCACTTCGGGCCTGGACATGATGGGCAGTCGAGACAAATATTCTTTCAACTACTGAAAGGCCAAGGCACACTCTTTGGTCCATTCAAATCCCTTTCATTTGTTCAATAACTGAAAGAAAGGCCTACATCTGTCTGCTGACCGAGAGATGAATCAGTTTAGAGCAGCGGTCATCCCCGTAAGCCTTTGGACCTCTTTGGGATTCCGAGGTGGTTGCAAATTGTTAATTGCCTTAATTTGGTCAGGGTTGACTTCAATTACACGGTGTGTGACCATGTAGCCCAAGAACTTCCTTGATCCGACACCAAAAGAACACTTGGAAGCATTAAGCTATAGCTTGTGTCTCCTCAAGATATCACAAATATTTACGAGGTCATTAACATGCTCGGACTCTACCTTACTCTTTACCACCATATCGTCAATATAAATCTCGAAGTTTTTCCCTAACTATGGCTCAAACATCCTGGTCATCATCCTCTGGTAGGTAGTGTCGGCATTCTTCAGACCAAATGGCAATACTTTGTAATGGTAGTTCCCAAAGGGGGTGACAAATGCTGTTCTTTCTTGATCATCCAAGGCCAAAAGTATCTGGTGATAGCCTTGAAAAGATTCTAAAAAGCTCATCCGAGGATGACCTGCAGTGGCATCTATCAGCTAGTCGATCTAAGGCATGGGGAAAGGGTCTTTTGGGTATGCTTTGTTCAAATTCGTGAAGTTTACACATACCCGCCACTTTCCATTTTTCTTCTTCACAACCACAATGTTGGCCAACCATTCAAGGTAGAACACTTCTTTGATAGCTCCAGCCTGCTTAAGTTTCATCACCTCGTTTTTTACAGCGTCAGAATGATCCTTGGATGAGCGCCGAGGTGGTTGCCTTTTGGGGATGATAGATGGGTTAACGTTCAAATGATAACAGATGAAGTTCGGATCCACCCCTGGAGCTTCGTAAGCATTCCAAGTGATTACGTCAATGTTTTTCTTGAGGAATTCCACCAACTCCTTTTTCTCTTGAGGTGGTAGCTGAGTTCTGACCTGAAAAAACTTCTCCAGATCACCATTTACAGTAAATCTCTCTAAGTCTTCACATTTGGCATCCTCGGCTGGCCCCTTCACGGGTAATATTGGGGGCTTTGACTGCTATAAGCCACCCTTAACAGAGGCCGAGGACTCAGCTACTGGCCGATGCAAAATTGCAGACACAAGGCATTGCCTAGCCATGGATTAATCCCCTACTAGCTTTTCAATCTAGTCTCTTGACGGATACTTCACCTTCTGATGCAGAGTTGAAGAAATAGCTCCTAGGGTATGGAGCCATGGTCTGGCCACAATAGCTATGTAGGGGGAGTATGCGTCTACCACAATGAAGTCTACTTCCACCACCTCTGAGCCAGCCTGAACAGGCATCCTAATATGCCCATTTGGAATAACGACTTTCCCATCAAAACTTACCAAAGGTGAGTCATAAATTGTTAGATCTTCAAGTTTTAAGTTCAGCCCCTTGTACAGGTCAGGGTACATAACTTCTACACAACTGTCCTGGTCTACCATTACTCTTTTCTTTTCACATCATACCCCCTATTCTGAGGGTAACTACCAAAGCGTCGTCATGTGGTTGGATGGTTCCAATCTTGTCTTTGTCCGAGAAACATAGCGGTGGTCGGACTTCCATCCTGGCTCTCTTCAGCTAAGAGTAAGAGTTATTGGCCGGTAGCCTAGCTACAGACATTACTCTGGAAGGGTGAAAGCCAGTTCTCCCAAGCGCAACGAAAATGACATTGATGGTACCTAACGGGGGCCTTGAAGGAGTATTCCTTCGAGCCCCTAATCTTGATTGGTCCCCTGGTCCGTTAGGCCGGTAAAGAAATTGTTGCAACTTCCCTTCCTTGACCAGTTGCTCCAAATGGTTCCACAGTGTTCTGCAATCCTTGGTGGTATGTCCCCTCTCTTAGTGGTATTGGCAGTGAAGGTTTTGGTTGCACCTCAAAGGGTCTCCACTCATTCTGTTCGGCCATTTAAATTACGGCTCATTTTTTATCTTCTCCAAAACCTGATGCACCGATTCTCTAAACATAGCGTTAACTGCCTAAGGAGCTGTAGGCCCAGACTACCCAGCAAAATCCCTTCGGGGTCTGTTATTGTCGTAACGGTCCAACCTGAAATCTCTTATCTCCTGAAGGATAACCTTGTCCTTTCCCTTGCCTTGCTGTTGGTCCTCTTCAACCCTTTTATACTTATCAATCCGATCTATGAGTTGGCGGATACTGCTAACAGGTTTTCTAGTCAAAGACTTCCTTAAGCCGTGCTTGGCAGGCAGGCCGAGCTTGAAAGTGCTGATGGCTACATCATCAAAATCACCATCTACCTTGTTGAACATCTCCTAATATCTGTCTGAATATGTTTTTAGGGTTTCTCCTTCTCTCATGGACAGGGATAACAAGGAAGCTAAAGGCCAGGGAACCCTGCTGCACGTAATGAAATGGGATCCAAACGCCTGAGTGAGTTCCTTAAACGAATCGATGGAACCTGCCCTCAGACCATCAAAGCACCTCATCGCTACAGGCCCCAAGCTGGATGGGAATACCTTGCGCAATAAGGCCTTGTTCTTGGAATGTACAGCTATCCTTTGATTGAAATGACTAACATGCTCCACAGGGTCTGTTCTGCCGTTAGACATGGTGAATGTGGGTTAAGTGAACCGCCAAGGAAGTCTCTCTCCCGTAATCCAGCGTGTGAAAGGTGACTTGGAAATTTGGTTGAGTGCTTTACTCATAACATCATTTCCCATGCCTCCCGAAGATGAATTTCTGTTTTTGCGTTCATGGCGGTAGTCTTTATCATATGAGAAAGACTCGCTAGGGGGAGTCCTTGACCTCTGTTTATAGCTAGCGTCCTTCTCATCATTGGAAGAGTAATAAGAGTTGGAAAGAGCTCGCCTTCTACGTTCGTGGTGTAAGCTTCTCTTCAAATGATCAATTTCCAACCGCATGTTTCTGACATTCTCCTCATGAGAGACGTAGCTTTTACCCCGAGATTGGCTCTTACCGGTATGGGCAGTATGTACACTTCCCTCTTGATCCCTTCTTCGTTTAAGATCATGGAAGTGATCTTGACCTTGAGACCCCCTAGACTTTGCCATGTGTGGACCTGAACCTACCATCATTTTAAGTTGGCTTTACTATAACACCAGTAGTTCCCCACAGATGACGCCAATTGTAAGGATTAGAATTGAGTTCCTAGCCCAAGGTATGAATGGACTTAGGCCCAAAAAACCCAAAACAATGAATTTGTAGAGAATGGATTAGAAAACTGGGCTTTAGCTAACCAAACAACAAGTTAGGTAGGCTTGATGATAGAAGAGTGAAAATATACAAGTTTAAATTGAAGAAAAAAATGTCCTCGGCAAAGTCCGAGGAGACTGATTCTTATATAATGTTCTTAAGTAAGGTTACAAGTTTGGTTCTAGATTACTACAGTATTTCTTTCTTGATTTTCCCGATCCCCTCCTCTATAGAGGGTCACTTACATTATATAGTTCCCTTTGGATGATCTTGGCCCTCCATTTGTTGATCATCTAGGCCACCATTTGAGTGCTTGTCGCATCGGACACCCTTACTGGCCCTTTTGAGTTGAGGTAACCAATACAACACTGTTCAGGGGTCTTCTCCACATAAATGCGGCCAGAAAGTTAGCTGTAGAGCATTCAATGTGGTGGCAACAACTTTCTCTTAGATACTTCTGGGCCTCCATTCCTCTTGTGCGTTTGTAATGCACGTTCTTACCAGTAGATCTTGTTGGAAGGCCACTCTGATCAACAGGATATACCTTTGATCTGTGCTTTGTTCATCCGAGGATATACTCCTCCTTTTTCCTCCTTGGATTGCCTTCTGCAGCCTTTTTGTTTGCATCTTACTTATGGGATTTTGAGCTTGACACCCTCACTACTGTTTACTCACCCTCGGACCAACCAACGTCCTCGGCTAAGGCTCAAGGCCCAAGGCCCAATATACAAATTCGGGCCCTTATCTCTACAATTATTATTACTATTATTATTATTATTATTATTATTATTATTATTATTATCATTATTATTATTATTATGTGAATATAAAAATCAAACAAAAATATCATAAAAATAAACATAAACATGAAAATAAATATTTATCTTTTATTTGAACCCATAAACATATAAACATATGTTATTCTTTATTCAAATAGAAGCATACAAAATTAAGGAAATTTCAGTGTCAACAATTGAATTTTTAGGCTATTCATGCCCTTTTCTTCTTTGATTTAAACTTACAAATAAATTCCAAACTATTTATGGAAGAGGAGCTTAAGCTCAAAGTTTTTAAGCTCTAGACTAGTTTCAATATCTAAAGATAATCTAACTTTGTTTTTGTGTGACATTTATCTTATTAGTAGTTTAATTGATTATGCTTTCTAAGTAATTATAATAGTCAAACCTTGTTTTGTAGGGCTCCATTTTCAAATAAAAGCTCTCAGAAGTAATTTTTGACATTCACTTACTCTAGGGTGAACTGTCAATTTATCCCTATAGTTTTTTTTTTTTTTTTTTTTTTAACTTTTAATTTTAGTTCTTAATATTAACATTTCTGTGAAATTAGTCTTTGTATCCAGTACCACTTATAAAATTGTTGTTAAATCAAATAAAATGATGTTGTATTGCATATGAAAATTGTGTCAGTTTTATAAATGGCAATAAATGGGTGTTGTATAATTCACCCAAACTTAAAGGGTGCAGAAAAATTTAGGCTAGACAAATAATAATACCTCTAACTAATAATAATAATAATAATAATACCTCAAGAGGTACTAGGGATGGCAATTCTCCCCTACCCCGCTTGACCCGCCCTTCCCCACTTTGCCCCACACGGGTTTTCCCCGACTTCAAGAGGTACTAGGGATGGCAATTCTCCCCTGCCCCGCTTGACCCGCCCCTCCCCACTTTGCCCCACACGGGTTTTCCCCACCCCACAAAGGTGGTGCGGCGGGAATAGGGCAAGACCTTGGTGAGGCGGGAATAGGGCAAAATTTTAGCCCCGCACCACGGGGCTTGGTGGGGATGGGTTTAGACTTTTTAGACCCAACTTGCCCCACTCTGCCTCGTATTGATAAGGGTTAAATTGTAAATTTTTCATACCCTAAAATCCTACTATTTAAACAAACATATCATCAACTTATTTTATTTTACCCAATAAGGCTTTCTGCCTCTTTTTTTTCTCTAGTAAGGTTGGAAATAAAGTACCAATTTTAACCATTTCTTTTGTCTTTATTATAATAAAATTTATATACTATTGAATCATTGATTTTTTATTATGCGATTTTGGTTTTTATTGTGATATTGTCTTATTAAACACTTTAATAATATTATTTAATTTTTGCTAAAAATTACTTTGATTTGATGGGATAAATTTATTTGTAATTTCAAGTTATTTTTATTAAAGAAATAGGTTTTATTAAAAAAAAACTGTAATAATTGTGGGCAAATTAGTAAGAAGTAAAGTGTTATGCAGTGGGGCGGGGCCCCAAGGAGCAGAGATGGGGCAAGAAAATTTTCCCCATCATGCGGGGCAGGGTAAGGCGAAGATGGGGTAAGACAAAACCATGTAAGGTGGGCATGAAGATCCCATCCTTCGAACCCACCCCGCCCAATTGCCATCCCTAAGAGGTACTAATAAGTATTACAATTGTCATTTATATATGGTATGTATTTGGATGAGTAAAACCAATTCCACACCTTCATTGTTCTAATTTCTTACCCTTGACTACTTTTAGGAATTTAATTTTAATTATAAGAGGCAGTTTTTGCTCTTTGAACTAGAGCTGTTCAAAAATTTGAAGTAGAACATAAATTGCAGACCTTAACTACGATAAAAGGAGTGATTTTTCTGGAAATTGCATAGGTGACATCAACTTGCTGCCATTAAGATTGCATCTTGATACATTTTTCGCATTGGTGATTTGATGATTTCTAAACATCATTAGAATATTAGATTACATTTCGTCAATATATATATATTAGATTACAAACTTTTGAATTATTTTTGAGGGGTCCATTAGGCCCATGGTGATGGACCAGTGTTCAGTCCTCTGTGGTCCTTGAAGGCTTTAGGTCATGAGATATCCAGTTAAGTACACTTGGTCAATCATGATAAGAAAAGGATTAAAAGGAGAGAGAAAAAAAAAAGTGAAGTTTCCAAATAAAAAGAGAGGTATTTTAGAATACCTCATGATTTCATATCAATCTCTTTGCTCTCTCTCTACTCACCAGCCCTCGAACCCAAGGCTTGGTACTTGTAATAAGTAGTCAAACCATTGAGCTACTATGAGGGCCGGTGTCATGTTTTGCATTCGAAATGCTATAAACTTTTTCCGAAACGCACCTTAAAATTTATCAACAGAATAATGACAAAATTAACCATAATAACTAACACGTGTAAATATACATCATACAAGATCAAGAACCTCTAAAGATACTCTACTAAAAGAAATTATCTTAAGCTTGACCTTTCATTACGTAATAGATGGTTGAGATTATGTCACGTCATTTAACTTACTAACAAAATTATAAAAATAACGGTGCCATCTGCCATGTTAATTATTATGAAAAACAAATCATATTTTGAGTTTATTAATTCATTTTACTTCTTTTCTTAAAATAAAAAAATAAAAGAAAACTCAAACCTAAAAACATAGAAAAGATTGCAAACTGCCTAGATACCTCCTCCGTTCTCTCTTTAGCCAGCGGAAAGCTCTAAAATATTTCAAAATTGGCTTGAATGAGACAATGAGTAAAGGCGTAAAACAAACTAATATTTGTAAGTGGGAATATTATTAAAGCAAAATATAGAATCATTATCGAAGTGGGAATATTATTAAATTAGGAATCTCAACTTTGATCAAGCATCATGCTATTTAAGTTTATATTGACTTTGTAGGATTTTGGATGCCAAGAGTGGAGATAAAAGAAATTGAAAATGAGGTTGTAATCAATCATCACTGGTAAAACAGGGTGCAGTCAAATTTCTAGATTTGTGTTATCTTTTAGCTGTACTTTAACTTTCAATGGCATTAATACAATCAAACCAAAGTGATTAAGGTCCTTTATGTTTGTAAAGTTTGAAACTCTTCATATTCCTGTTTTCTCAGGTTTGCTCAGATATAAACAAGCCAAATGGACAATTTATCTTACCAAATGATCGGATGGCTGTCATGACATTTATATCCTCACTACCCTTTGTTAATTATGATCTCCTGCAGTCAACTTAACATGGTTTTTTAATAATAAAAAAAGATAGCTTGCACTTGCAGAATGAGAACTCGCTCTCTTTTGTAAATGTTTTTGATGAAGTCCTCAATTTGATTTACATTTCTTATCAAACACAGAACTTTCTTTACAGATTGGGACATGTGAGGATATGCTTCAAAAAGGTGGTCTCCTCTGTGCACGTACTATTTTCTCAGTTCTTCATACCGTGGTTTTTTATTGTCAACTGAAACACATAGCTTTTATGTGTGCCTGTTATACTGTCATATAAACTCAGAAATTATACTCTTTACATTTTATCATTTCTTGCATTTTATATGATTGCAGCTCCTTGTTTCAGTTCAAGATCTGCATGTCCTTTTTTCTCCCCTTTGCTGGTGTTTATATTCTTGTATTTTCTTCTTCGTCTATTCCTTTTACCCTTTGGGAAAAACCCCTGGTGGTCGGTCAGAGCAGTAGTTATTCAGTTTATGATGTCCTTATTTTCTTAATCCTGTACATGTTCTTGCCTTATCTAGTTCTCTTATTCATGTCCTTTGCTGGTGTCTATATTCTTGTTCTTGTCTGATCTGCATGTCCTTTTTCCCCTTTTGCTTAACAAGTGTTATATATTGCTTTGTTTGGGGTGAAATGTCTCACTCTAAAGCCCTGCCCAGCCAATTTTATGAGCCAGATAAACACATCTTAAATATTTAGCTCAATCCTCAAGACTTCAAATAATAAGATGTGGCTGAGTTCAATTCACCCAAGATTCATTTATTGTTCCGACTACTTAGGTTTTGCTTTAACCTTTAGTCAAAGCCTAGTGAATAAAATGCTGACTGGCATTTGAAGTTGTTTTTAAAGCTTCTAAAATTCTTACAATTTTATGTGTACGTATATCAATTCTGTGGATTTTATGGCTAATATGTATGACATTCTTGGTCAAAAGGATATGTAGAAAATGAATTATATTTTTTTATTAAGCCTTGTTACGGTTACGTTTGCAGCTGATCTTGCAGAGATGCTATCAGTGGACATGCAGAAAGAAGATCTTTCTGGGCGAACATTGACTCTAAAATTGAAAACAACTACTTTTGAGGTGCTTTTTGTTGCTCCATTATGGTTCTCTGTATAAATAGAGTCAATACCAACTCATAAGAGATTTATTCAGGTACAACCCATATCTGGTGTATGTAACCCCAAGTAAGGTCTCATAACTTCCATGAGGTTTGAGTTCAAAACCTCTAGTCAGCATCTTGGAATCACCCCCATGAGATTCCTTGGAGATTAATGTGCGTGGGACGAGGGGATTACACACACTCAGGAGTTGAGTCTCTAGACAAAAAACTCACCAATTTTTTGATATCTGGAGATGCATCTAGGGAAAGTATGGTTGATAGTAGTACCATGGTCTCAATTGTTAATGGTATGATCACCACTTCATGAATGATACAGAAACTGGTTTTTCTATGGGTAGCCATGAGGCCTGTAATTATGATGGGAGGGATTTGTTGAACAGCAGCCACTTTCCAGATCTGGAAGATAATAATTGTGCTATTGGCAACAATGATGGAGAAATGCAGAAATTTCGTGAGCCTTTGAACGATGAAAATGGAAACAAGGTATGTGAGAATTTAAAAGACTAATTCATAATCTTGACTCGGACCAAAATGCAATTTTTTTTTAAAAAAATTTCCTAGGGGTGAATCTCAGTAACAACGCCATCCATAGAATTTAAAGAACCCATGGGGCAAATCCACCATGTGCAGGTTCAGTTCCCATCATTTCCAACCAACAACAACAACTAAGAATTTAAAGTGTCAACCTTAAATAATGGGATGGCGGACAGCAGTTTTTAAGTCCTAACATTGCAGATTGCTTGAGTTAAATTACCAAGCAAAAAATAAAAGGTGTCAACTAATTCTAAAAGCTGTAGAGTGTTATAGAAGAAAACCAAAGTCCAAGGAGAGATTGCGTGAAGCAGCCCCTTTAGCTCAACTCCAGAAAGCTCTTTCCCTTAAAATATTCTGAGTCTGCTCCATCCATAAGCACCACAACAAACATATTGGAGCCATTCCCTTGTTATAGAATCTACCATACCAGGTCAAGGTGGAATGGAAAGAATCTGAGTTACCAATTCTGGAAGAACCTTACCAAATGATGAGAACAAAAGGCACCAATGCAATAACAAATGCTTGCTGATTCTCTGACCTGTTAACATAGCCAACAGTTCAAAAGGAGCTAATTTTTCTAATAAGATTACATATGGTTAAAATCTCCTGATGTATAGTTGTCTATGGTGAAGAACCCAGCTTTCAAAATAGCCCAAATCTCTTTCCGAGGAAAAGATTATTCCTAGAACCCTGGCTATAATTTGAATTTTGATTGATAACGTAAATTCAAATGATTTCTTAGTTACTCTTATGTGTAGTTTCTGTTGAGGTCTATATTTAAATGCTTTCTATTTTATTCTTGAGTTGTCGCTTTACTCAAGTTTTTTCTTGTTCTCCGTCTCTGGATTTTGCTATTTGTCTAGGTGAATACCCCAGAACGAAAATCTTATCAAAATGCAGTGTCTGAGTTGAAAGCAGATTCTTCTTCTGTGCCATTTGCATTTCGTAGCCTAGATGAAGAGAACAAGAGGGCTAATTTGCCGGATGATGATACAGTCTCTTCATCCAATCAGGGAGAGCTACTTCTGTGGGTAAATGATTACAAGTGTTCACTATGTGGGATTGAATTACCACCTTTTTTTGTTGAGGAAAGGCAAGAGCGCTTTGATTTTCATCTTGCTGAGAGACTTCAGAAAGAGGAATCTTGCTGTGACACAAGAATGCTGAGGCACAGGTATTTTGAATTTTAGTTGTTATGCTGGTTATATGGTCCTTGCTTGTTAGCCTACTTGAAAGTGATTGATAAGCAGGTTGGGTTTGAGTGGTATGTGGACAGGTTAAATGCTTTGTGATAAAATATTCAGCTTAGTTAGATGACTAAAATTAATGAGACTAATATTTACCAAAAAAATGATTGCCTAATTAGTTTTCACTAGATAATTTCCCAATTTATTAAATATGCATGCTATATGGCATGATAAACTAGTATCCTTCCTGATAATTGAAAACCTCTTCCATCTGTGTAACACTGTAACTTGCCTTATATGTGCAAATTATGGAGATCAGCAAAAGGGGGAGTTGAATGAGGTGTGAGATTGAAGATTACGGCTAAAGTTATGGCATTTGATTTGCAAATGTACAAACTAATTTTTTCTCATAAATGTCATTACTCTCCCAATTTATAGTTGGACATTAGGCTGATTTTTTTTAACAAAGTCTGCTTGGGACATGGATTTGTGCCTTCCAGTGCTGATAAGATCTTCATGCAAGATGCAACAGTGTCAACTCCCAGTTTTGCGACTTGATATTGTTAGCAAATAATTTGTTCTTAGAGCTAATGAGTCAATTATTAATAACATCTCTATGATAAATTTACAGGATTGCTTTTTTCATCTTCAGTCTACATATAACAAATATTTGATTTGACAATTGACAAGTTTGAAACCTCATCAGGCTTGCCCCAAAGGATAGCATCGCGAGCCAAAGAAAACAAAAAAAAAGCAGAGGGCTTCTCCAAAAGGTGAGGGACATATTCCAATAGATCTATTCTTTGTTAAGAGTAGTCAGAATTTTTAGCATTGTAATCTATATGTTGTTGTCCGTATATAGTTTTCTATGCTATTACGAAAATCCAGTGTATTAGTGATTAATTCTTCTATTCATTTATTGAAACATGTGCAATATACTTATTTCAGCTGTGTCACAATACGTACAGAGTTCAGCTCCAAATTTGTTGGGCGGCTACTGTTTGAGGAGTTTATACCTTTAATTTATTTTGGTCAAATGTGGAACCCAAAACACATGGAAGATTGCATTGCCGTTAGTTCACTACAAAAACGCGGCCGCTTTTTTTTAGCCGTGTTTGCAAAAAACTTTTTAGTGTTGTTGCATTATAATACATCATTTGCATTATAATTTGGTGTTCACTTTTGAAAATTGAGTGAACGTTAACCTTTTTAAACTTATTTAGAAGTTATACTTGTGAGTTCGATGTTTTCCTCAAAACTTTCTAGTGTTGTTGACTTCTGATATTATTGCATGCCATGTGTTTGTTGAAATTTCTCTATGGTTTGGAGCTCATTTTGCCTCAGTCTGATGGCTTAGAAGCCTTTGAATCCTTATCTTGAGGATAGAAAGTAGAAACCAAACATGAAAGAACTACATGAGCTTCACAAGTCATACCAATATGATATAATCATACAAGGCAAGATCTCCTCCTTCCTCATGGTCTTGTTCAACCCACGGGGTAAAAATATCCTCAGATCAAAACTGAAGTTGAACACTAAGGACATACTTGCTGGGAATTCAGCATGGTCACATACATACCATAAGGAGTAGTACTTAGAACCAATGCCACCAACCAAACAGGCTAATTTTCCACCTCAGATAGCAGTTTTTAATGACGGTAGAATTTCTAGTCTGTGCTTCATAGAATTAGAAGAGATGTTGCTCAATTTGAAATTGATTGAGAGAAATTACTCAACCAGTGAATCACTTCCGAGGTTTGAACCTGGTACACCATTTTACAAGAAGTTCTTCAACATTAGCATCCATTCGAGTCCCAACTCCTCCCCAGACCAACATGTGGGCATAATCTCCAAATCCTGAACCTGATACTTCATGCACAGCCTTAAATCCAATTCTTGTGTAGAACCTAACAAGCTGCGAGATTGAAAAAGTAAAATCTATTATATTAATAGAAGATTCAGTCATCTGAGTAACTGTTTAATACATTATTTCAAGGAGAATTTAACTAAAAAACACACATTACTGGACGAAGGACAAGTGCCATAGCTAACTAATAGGAATCTTCTGTGGCCATTTAATGGCTACTAAACGTATTTACTTGAACAGTGATGCTACAGATACAATATTTTTCATAACATATTTTGAGATTACAATATATTATTGATTTTCACATAAGATCACTATTGGCATGATTTAATTTTCTATAATTCATAACTTGTCAACTCTGCAATTATGAAGGAAAAAAAATGTGTTCCTATAGACACTATAGACTTATTGTTACTAGAAATGCAGAGGAAACAACCGAGTAACTCTGGCACTGCTTGCATTCGACACATTATACTTTCAAACAAAGGGAAACCACATAAAAAGAAAATATCTACTGGCTGCGAATAGATTAAGGTATAAGTATAGCTTTTCCACTAGCATTTTTTTTTTTCAATTAAATGGACAATCTAGATTAAGGTGAAGATTATAGGGTAGACAAAAACCTTGGAATGGTAAAGATCAGAGTCATTGATTGCAAGTAACTCGGCTGTTTTGCAACCACAATCATATCCATATCGAATAGCAACAGCTCCAAGGAACAAACCAATACCAAAGATTGATTTCTCCATTCCCAGTGTCTCTCTCCTCAATCTAATGGAGTCCAAGTGAAGAATTGTCCCTTTCAACCAGACCCTTATTAGCCCCTCAGCCTTCCCAAGCTCTGTTTGGGTTTCCAAGTTCTTGGCTGTGATTCTGAAAAAGGGTCCTAGAGTTTGGAGCTGGAGGTCAAGGTTTTGGGCTTTTGATGAGTCCAATATCTCTGACATGGTTGGTACAGTGTCTTCAAATTTATCCTGTCTGTGTTCATAGTGAGTGGTGCTTATTTGGAGGGATTTCAAAAGTATTTTTTTTAATATGGTTTGGGACGGAGAATGGAGTTGTAGGATTTGGGATATTGGGATTTTTGAAGGAGATCTGACTTGGGTTCTAAGATTTGGTAAAGGAGATGCGGAACATGAAAGTTTGCCTGTTATTACCATATCTGATAATATGTGGTAGTCTTTGTGGCTCCTAGAGAACCCAATGAACACACTCATAAATTTTGGAGGTGGTAAAGATGGCCCATGACTTTTGTGTGTTTGTGAGGATGATGCTATTGTTGTTGTTGTGATTGTGCTGGGATGAGATCGCCATTAACGAAACAGAGACAGACATAGGAAAATTTATAGCTTGTTCATAGCCTCTCATGTCTTATCTCTCTATCTCTTAAGGCCGTGAAAGCCTAAGACAAAAAATATAGAGACATCGAGTAGAAAACTCGTACTTTTTTCTTTTTTTTTTTTTTTTTTTTTTTACGTTAAGTAGAAAACTCGTACTTGTGCAGCAAAAATGAACATTTTGGTCCACAAAACACAACAGCATGGTCTATAATCAAACCATATATAGAGAATCGTATATAATGTAGTAAAAAATACATTCGGATAACACTTAACAAGATTTGATTGTACAAATCTTACGGGGTTTAAAAGGGAGAATGAAGAAAATTTGAAAGAAGAATAAACACAAAAAAACACAAGGATTTATGCGACTCAACTTTTGGCCTATGTTCACGGCGACAACAAAAAGAAATTTTACTAACTAATTTGGAGAATATAGAATGGTATAAAGGTACTCTTACACAATCATAATCCCAATACAGTCAAAGCTACTCTCTATTAAAATGTCATAATCAGTGCACAAAGCTCTTACTTTTACGTTGTTTGAGAGAATTCATGGTTCTGTTACTATTGTTAATACTACTTAATCTTACCCAAAAGCACATATTTAATGATAACTAGTCGCTAACCCGTGCGATGCACGGAAAAACTATTAGAAGATAATAAAGCATGCATATATTAAAAGACAATTTAAGTTCATGTGTGCTTACAAGGGATACATACCTAAATAGTTCTTGCGGTAGAAATAAAAACCATATCTTTGAGATAAAGAACTGATGTAAAAAAACTAACCTTATATAAAACAAATTAAAAAAAAAAAAAAAAAAAAAAAAAAAAAAAACATAAAACTGATGTCACGGGAAATTCAGCCACATAGTAGTAATATATAAATCTCTTAAAACCTAAACCTAAACCTAAACGTAAGGACTAAATATTTATGCGTCTTCTCTTGCTTTCCTGATGTATTTGGTTAAAAACATAAAACTGATGTCACGGGAAATTCAGTCACATAGTAGTAATATATAAATCTCTTAAAACCTAAACCTAAACCTAAACCTAAACGTAAGGACTAAATATATAAACAAACTAACCTTACAAAAGCTGAACTTTATAAGCTAAAATCTATACCGTGAGTTGTAGATCTTGAATGCTATACCGTGCGTTTAGGGCTTCCTACATCTGGAGAGAGAGAGAGTTTGCAAAAACCAAAGAAAATCTCTTTATAGCTTAAGAAACACAATGTACTAAAATCAAAGAGATAAAATTTTCAGATGACAAAATATTATAGATAATTTAAAAGAATTTTGGTTTAATTCTTGAACACCGCAACTCCATAAAATACATACTAATAATAATATTTTATGATAGGGCAGTTAGAATTTTGGTTTAATTCTTGAACACTGAATTGGAAATTGATTATATGAGTATTCAATGGTGAACAAAGTACTATGTATTAATTAATATATAAACAAAACTAACCTTACAAAAGCTGAACTTTATAAGTTAAAATCTATACCGTGCGTTGTAGATCTTGAATGCTTTAGAGCTTCCTACGTCTGAGGAGAGAGAGTTTGCAGAAACCGTGACTTTATATTTCTTAACTTGAGAGAGGGGTAAGGTTGCTAGGGTTTTGTAGATCTTGAATGTTTTAGGGCTTCCTACGTCTGGAGAAAGAGAGAGTTTGCAGAAACCGTGGCTTTATATTTCTTAACTTGAGAGAGGGATAAGGTTGCTAGGGTTTTGAGGAGTTATAATTTTTATTTATTTTTTATTTTTTAAATATTGTGCTTTTTTAAATATTGTGCTGACGTGGAAAATTGTGGTGCCAGCAAAGGTTTCGGTTTTATATATATATATAGATAAGATAAATAATAATTTGCAATCAACCACCAATTAGAGAATACACTCAACAAGTGCAAATTTTGAATTATAGTTTCTCCAACAAAAGTCACAATTTTTAAAATAGGTCTCCCATTTAAACAAAACTTACTTTGTTATCTATGCCACTAATAACAGGATTACCTATTTGGGTTTCATCATTTTGCATACTAAAATATCCTCACACAAATTCTTAAACTTTCTAAAATGACCCTATCTTTTAGTAAAATAATTTTAAATTTAAAAACACAAATGGTTAAAAGAGTAAATTACTTTTTTTTTAAAAAAAGATTCTAAGTTTTAGGTTTTTTCCTTTCTCTTTTCCAATCTGAATTACCACTTTCTTATGAAATATCCTAAAAATTAAGACACTATCTCTATCTCACTTTTAAACATTATTCCATGTTACCATACCTCTTTCTTAAATTTCTTTTAAAAAAAATATTACGGTTATATTATATATATTTTTTAGATAGATGACTTCTCCTATTTGAATTCCAATGCCTCTACATGGGAGTTGAGAAAAAAAATCAAGAGTCAAAATAAAGAATTAGGACACAATCTATATCTCACTTTTAAATATAACCACACTAAATCTAAGATAAATAAAAAAGAGCCTCATTGCACTCGTGAAGCGTGTGGTGAGGCTCGTGTTATATACTATTTTACCTTATTGCAGCAGTAAATCAATGTATTTACTTTCATTTGAATTCATTTATTTAGATGATCAAAAGTTTTTATGATGTCGTCTTCAAACTAAATGTCTCATCATAGTACGAATCAATAATTTTTTTTCTCATTATATTTATATTTTTAATCTTTTCCATAAACACAAGTTTATAGTATTAACTTTTGCATGCAAAATGATCATTTCTGTTGTCTTTACATTAATGAATAAAGAGATGATTTGAACATACATATGAGATGGCAATTTAGCCCCGCCTTGCTTGACCTGCCCCTCTCCACTTCGCCCCACGCGAGTTTTTCCCATCCGGTAAAGGTGGTGGGGTAAGGATGAGACAAGATTTTAGCACCGCACCACCGGGCAGGGCAGGAATGGGTTTAGACTTTTTAGATCCAACCCGTCCCGCCCCATCCCCGCCCTGCCTCACTTATTTTATTCTACCCAACAAGGCTTTCTACTTGAGCTAGGCAGGGCAGGGATCAGGAGGGGCGAGGCGGGTTGGGTCTAAAAAGTCTAAATTTATCCATGCCCCACTCGGTGGTTCGGGGCTAAAATCTTACCTCATTCCTGCCCCACCACCTTTGCAGAGCGAAGAAAACC
Organism: Quercus robur; assembly: GCF_932294415.1. Classification (NCBI taxonomy): domain Eukaryota; kingdom Viridiplantae; phylum Streptophyta; class Magnoliopsida; order Fagales; family Fagaceae; genus Quercus; species Quercus robur. The sequence continues at coordinate 35,764,153 of NC_065540.1, read as the reverse complement.
CGCATGGGGCGAAACGGGGAGGGGCGAGTCAAGTAGGGCGGGGCAAAATTGGCATCCCTTACACATGTTCAAATTATCTCTTTATTCATTAATGTAAAGACAACATAAATGATCATTTTGCATGCAAAAGATTAAAAATATAAATATATAGGGAAAAAAATTATTGATTCATACTATGATGAGACATTTAGTTTGAAGATGACATAGTAAACAATTTTGATCATCTATATAAATGAATTCAAATGTAAGTAAATACATTGATTTACTGCTTTAGCAAGGTAAAATAGTATATAACAATAGCCTCATCACACGCTTCACACGTGTGATGAGGATCTTTTTTTTTCTTTTTCTTTTTTATTTTTTTATTTTTTTATTTTTATTTTTTTATCTTGGATTTAGTATCATAATATTTAAAAGTGAGATAGAGATTGTGTTCTAATTCTTTATTTTGACTCTTGAATTTTTTTTCTCAACTCTCATGTAGAGGCATTGGAATTCAAATAGAAGTCATCTGTCTAAAAAAAATATATATATATATATATATATAATATAACCATAGTTTTTTTTTTTTTTTTTAAATTAAGAAAGAGTAAGGTAATATGAAATAATGTTTTAAAGTGAGATAGAGATAGTGTCTTAATTTTTAGGATCTTTCATAAGAAGTGGTAATTTAGATTGGAAAAGAGAAAGGAAAAAAATCTAAAACTTAGGAACTTTTTAAAAAAAATAGTAATTTACTCTTTTAACCCATTTGTGTTTTTAAATTTAAAATTATTTAACTAAAAGATAGGAGCATTTTAGAGAGTTTAAGAATTCGTGTGAGGATATTTTAGTACGCAAAATGATGAAACCTAAACATGTAATCCTGTTATTAGTAGCATAGATAACAAAGTAAGTTTTGTTTCGATGGAGACCTATTTAAAAAATGGTGACTTTTGATAGAGACAAACTATAAGTCAAATTCTACACTTCTTAAGTATATTCTCTAATTGGTGGTTGATTGCAAATTGAGAATTTTGAAAGTGGGTTATGGGTATAAGAACTTTAAGGACTGTTTGTCTAGCCTTGAATGGGAATGTGTTTCCCTCGAGTTTAAAATATGACAAATTTTAGCTATAAAATTGGTTATAGCCTTAGGATACAACCTTAATAAAATAAAAATTGCTACATATTTTAAAAATCTAACCATTGATTTTCATGTTATTTACGCTCTTAATACACATGTCAAATTTTGTGCCAATCGGAAATTATTTACAATATAATCTATAAGCTTATATTTTATACATAATTTTAAACTACAAAAACTTGCAATTTAAACAATTTATTGATGACATAGCTATTGATCTTTAATTTTTTAAAAATTTTGCAAGCATTGAGGATATAAGAAGAATATGTAATCCAATGGTAGATTTGTCAAAATTCACCTCCAATAAAAAGATATTGAATAAAGTTGTAATTTTAAATTATAATTAATTTTGTAACTAAACTTTGTCACTTATAATATGAAAATAAATTATTGTATATGATTGAATTTATAAGAGTGCCACCGAAGTTGTGTTGAGTATAACAGATGGCTAGGTGGCCCATGTAAGGCTTGTGATGGGCTGGATTTTTGGAAGATTTTGAGGCCTTCCTTTGTTTTGGATCTGAGTTTTATTTTCTATTAATAAAACTCAAAATATGAAATAATTGACTTGGCACTATTATTTTAATAAATTTTTTTAGTAAATTAATGACATGTCATAATCTCAACCATCTATTATTTAATGAAAAATCAAGATTAAGAGTATTCCATTTGGTTGAGTATTCTAGAAACTTCAAAGGATCTTGATCCATCATATGTTAGTTTGTAGTATTATTCATCCAAGGCATTAGTAACAGAGTTATTGAGTAAATTTGATTACCATTCGGTTTATGTTGAAATTTTCAAATACTTTTTTTTTATATATTATATGTTAGATTTAGAGTATTATCCCGGACGCAGTTATATTATTTTAGTGCATTGGTTTTTATAAAAAATTACATGTTTGTAACGTTTTCTTTTTTTTTAAATACAAAATAGAAATTCTACTCTAACCTAATCTATATGTATATGTGTGTAGAGCTCCCTCTTGGAGACTTGAACCCCAACTCTTGCCCCTCACACTTCATAAGCACTTATACTTGTGGAATGACCATTGCACCAAGGGTGTGTAGTAATATTTTTATTTTCAACAACGAAAAGACCCTAATCTGATGATATGTTTACTATTCTAGTAATCTGAAACAGTTGCTTTTATTTACAATTGTCATATTAATCTGAAAAGGCCTCATCAAATCTAACTGATACCTCAAAAAGTTTTAGTAAGATTTTCGGTTGTTTCCATCAGCTTTCAGGAAGAAGAGCACACTGGTCGAGTGCACAGGGTCTATTTTCTTAGGGTTGACCCAAGTAATATTTTTCTTAGGGGTGACTTTTGAATATCTTCAATAGATTGTAGAGTATAAAAATTTTCAAATACTTTGGACAAGCCCATTGGGCCATGACTGATGGCTCTCCTCTCTACATGGGGACCAAGCTGTTTAGTCTGAAGTCTTTGAAGGCTTTGGGTCATCAGCTATCCAATTAAAGTACGCTCGAACAATTAATTGTCGATAACTTTTTTTTTTTTTTTTTTTTTTAGAATCAGCCTTGTAGGGCATATTATTGAATAGCTAAAAGATTTGTTACAAAAGTGTTATAAATATTAGAAGGAACAGACGTCATCCATAGTACAATAGGAAAAGAAAGTCTCTCTTTTGTTTAAAGTATGAGCCAAAGTATTATCTTGTCTAATTGTACAAGAAAAAGAAAAGTTTTGTAATAAGTTAGTTGAAGACACAATGTCTTTAACAATGTGACCAAAGGATAATAGGAGTAAATTTTTACTTCGAAGAGCATCGATAGAAGTTTTACAATCTCCCTCCAAGATTGAACTATGCAGATCCAATTTTTGTATAAAGTTGTGGGTGCAAGTGCCCGCGACGAGTGGTTTCCTCGTGGAAAGTACGCCTTGGCCTAGAGTGGACTGGGTAGAGGGTGAAAAATGGAGTCGTCACCTAGTTTAGGTCTATGAACCAAATTGGGCCTTTTGGACCACTCATTTACTTGCATAGGTTTGCATACCAAATTATGGATCCAGAGTTTGGGTACGGCTTGGAAAAATGTTAGGTACCCAAAACTGTCTGGCTTGTGAGCCAGCCTCCATTATATGTTACTAGGCCATGTTTAAATAAAGAGTTTATTATGAGAGCCCTAATCCTTAATCTAAACATACATCATGCACTTAATGAAAATAACATACAAAACATGCTGAAAATCACATAACAATATAAAAGGAAACAAATAAAACACAATCAAACAGATTATATTAAAAAATGAAAAGATAACAATTACTAAAACACACAAGGAAAAAAAAATCAAATAAACCGAACATGGTGTAAGGGACATATTTTTATATAATTGGCATATCCTTTGACAAAACACACTTTACTTGTATTTTAGTAAATCTAAGTAGGTTCAAGATGATCATTATAAGTAGTTACATTGAAGACATGATTACTCAAGAACTGCTCAAGAAAATGGCAATCTGCAGGTCTCGATACCTTCTCGATAGAAGCTCGATCTGTCGAGATTCATTAAAACTCAACACATCTCTCGATCTATCGAGCTTACGAGATTCAAACTATAGCCAGTAACGTTTTTATTCTAAAAGGTTATTTGTTTATGAGTTTGTATAATCCTTATTAGACTAAGAAAGCCCAAAGTTTGTACATAACTATTTGGAATAGGAGAACCCATTGAGCTCCTATTTAAACAAGGAAGTGGAAAAAGAAAAACCTAACCCTAGAGAGTTTTATAAGGTTTTCTTTTTGAAACCCTAGCCTCCTTTTACAGAAAAAAGAGTTCTTGCAGCGTTTCTTGTACACCTTTGGGTTCTGTAACCAACCAAAGTCTTTCACACCATCATTGAAGATCTTATTGGTGTTTTTATGTGAAGTTATTGCAAATCAACTACATCAATCAAAGGGTTGTTGTGGAGTTAGTCATGTACTGGGATTCATGCATTGAATGGAAAAATTGCCACTACAATACAAGTCCAATTGGGTATTAGGGTAAGAGTTCAACAATAGGTTAGTATTTCGGGATAGGCCAAAGGGTTTGGTAAAATTCTTTACACTTTTAACCGATTGTGATTGATTATAGTGGATTCTTAGGAGTGGTGACCTTAAAATCACCCGGTAGGGTTTTGCCTCGGTGGTTTTCCTCATTCTTAAACAAATCACCTGTGTCAAATTTATTTTCCATTGCATTTAAATAATTTGATGATTTATTTGTACTGCCACGCTATTGCATGGAATTTGATCTAATTAATTAACTTGGGTAATTAATTAATTAATTGTAAGGGGTCAATTCATTTTAACCCAACACATGGAACACAATAGTTTAGGTAATCACAACTCAAAAGCAAAACATTTTGAAATTTTTTTGAGAAATCAGATTAAGAATAAGTTTTCTAGCTTAGTTTTGTGCTAAAAAAGGTTCTGAATAGTTAGAAAAAATGTGCAAAGGTGTTGTGGTGAGTTTAGAAAAGAGAGAATAGAGTTTTGAAAGCATAGAGGCACTCTTTCTAGTTAGAGTTTTGATTGGAGACATAAGGTGAGTATTTATACGGTAAAACTGATGTTCCCAAGGGTTTAGGGGCCGGCCCCCATCAAAGAATTGATATTTCGAGGGCCCAAAATCATTTTTTAATGACTTGGAAACATGCCTGCGTATGCAGGTTTCGTGGGTGAGCACACACCCTTGATTCATGCATACGCATGCTCCCCTAAAACCCTAATTTTGATTATTGTATTGGCCCATTTTCAAACAATCATAACTCACTGAATAAATTCAAATTAGGCAAAGTTTATGTTCAAATTGAAGCCCGAAATGTCTACTTGCCAATGAAACAAATATCACTCAAAACCTCTTTGTGGATCAAAATTTATAGTCAAAATAGTGATCAAAGGTCATTTTTAGCAACGTTTTCAAAACGATTTAAGCACTTTTGAGCTGTGATTATTTCCAAACTATTTTGAACTCTTTAATTACCCTTAATTGACATATGTCAAGCTTATCATTGGGGCCGAGGACCAAAGATTATTAACGGGTACAAAATGAGATGTCTACAAAAGTGCATTGCTCTTCTAGTAGTAAGAGTTTCCAATTTAACCATTGAAGATGGCATGGGAATAATTTCAAATAAAGTTGCCAATACTTCTCATTGAGAGTTGCAAACTACTACTCTAATACTCGCTACATTTAAATCTTCAAACATGGCTCCATCAAAATTAGTTTTTCACTTACCCGAATCAGGTGGCTTTCACACAACCTTGCTAGGGCGAGGTTTTGCCTGACACTTAACCCGTAGCTGTTGAAAGTGCACTGCTCTTCTAGTGGTAAGAGTTTCCAATTTAACCATTGAAGATGGCATGGGAATAATTTCAGATAAAGCCGCCAAAACTTCTCATTAAGAGTTGCAAACTACTACTCTGATACCCGCTACATTTAAATCTTCAAACATGGCTCCATCAAAATTAGTTTTTAACTTACCTAGATCAGGTGGCTTTCGCACAACCTTGCTAGGGCGAGGTTTTTTCTGACACCTAACTTGTAGCTGTTGAAATTTTTGAGATGTTGTCCTATTGTACCAAAAACCTTAGGCAAAGGTCTAGTTGATCCCCCCACTCTAGTTTTATTTCTCCTAGTCTACAAAGACCAACAAATCATGGCAAAGAGTTCAGCCCCTTTGGGATTAGACGATGTTAAGCTAAAGAGATCAACAAAAGAATCTAGCGGGTGATTTTCAACATTCAATTCACAAAAATCCTTACACCATACAAATTTGACGTTTTCACAACCCCACAATACATGGAAAGTTGTTTCAGGTTCTCTCTTACAACTGCAAATTGGAGAGGAAGCTACTTTTCTCTTTACCAAATTCACCATAGTTGGCAGCAAATTGATACAAGCTCTCCAAACGAAGGTCTTCACCTTATTGGGGACTCTTAACTGCCACACACCTACCCAGAATTATTTTTGAGGCCTCAGAATTTGAAATTGAAGTTGTATCTACCACCCAAATTATAAAGGAGATGGTAACTTGACTTCATCGAGTAGGCACCATTCATTGTTTTTCTGGCCAAATCAAGATGTCTTCTTAGGGAGTCATGCAAATGGGAATATACTTAATTCTTTGGCCTTCAAACAATTGATCAATTAGATTAACATTTCACCATCTTAAATCTTCATCTACCAATAGATCAACAATGGCACCTACAGGTAGCATAGTTGGAGGTGACACCACCCTTCTATAATCATCACTAGGCAACCAATTATCATGGTAGATTTGGGTTAAGCAACCATTCCCTATTCTCCACTTGGCCCCAGTGGTTTTACACTTTCGAGCTTTAAGGATGCTTTTCCATGCGCAGAAACCTGATTTTACATTTGCATCAAAAATAGTACTCAAGGAAAAGTATTTTGCCTTGAAGACCTTGTAAAACAAAGATGGCATGTCATGTATTAGCCTCCATACTTGTTTAGCTAGCATCGCCTCATTGAATTTCCCCAATTCTCTAAACCCCATGCCACCTTTAAATTTAGGTAGACATAAAGTTTCCCATTTCTTCCAATGTATCTTTCTATTATCTCCACGTTGACCCCTCCAAAACTTCTAAATCATGGCCGCAATATCATTGCATAAACCCACAAGTGGCTTAAAACAACTTATAGCAAAAGTCAATATAGCTTGCACTACAGCTTTTAATAAAACTTCCCTTCCCACTTAAGATAAAATTTTTCTTTCCGCCCTTGCAATTTACTCCAAACTCTCTCCGTAATGAAGTTTAAGCTTTCCCTCTTATTGTTTCCAACAACAGTAGGAAAACCTAAGTACTTTTCATATTCTTTGAGTTCAGGGACCCCCAAAAAGTATTTGATAGAATTTTTAGTAGCTTCAAACTTTGATTTACCAAAAAATAAATTTGTCTTCTCTTTGTTTATCTACTAACTGATGCTTCTTCAGAATGGTTCCAAGTATTCTAAATTGCTTGAACATCCCCCAGTCTAGCACGACAAAATAGTAAGTTATCATTGGCAAAAAACAAATGAGATATTCGAGGGCCATGTTTGCATAAAGAGAAGGCTATGAGATTACCCATGTTAACTTCTTGTTGAATTAGGACATTGAGACCCTCGGAGCAAAGTAAGAAGAGATAAGGTGACAAATGATCACCTAGTCAAATTCCTCTTGTGGGATGAATGTTGCCTTCAGGTTCACCATTTATCAAAATTGATAATGTGACTGACCTGATATATCCCTTAATCATACAAATCCACCACTCATGGAAACCCATTTTTGCCATCAATTGCTCAAGAAAACTCTTAACTCCACCCTATCATATGCTTTACACATATTGAGCTTCATTGTCATGTACCCTTCTCCTCCAACTTTCTTTTTCTTCATATGGTGCAAGGTCTCAAAAGCTACAAAGATATTGTCTGAAATTGCCTTATCAAACTGGAAAGCACTTTGGAATTCTGAAATCAAACTTGGTAAAATACTTTATAACCTGTTGGCTAACACTTTAGAGATCAATTTATATAAAATATTACATAAAGCAATGGGGCAAAATTTTGTTACTCTTTTTGGACTTTTTATAATTTCCAAGAACATTATAATTCAATTGGTTGGCACTTCATGGTATGTCTATAGCATCCACGAATCAAATCCCCCTTCCTCTTTTGTAACTTTCAAATTATCAAATGAAAAAAAATCAATTGTAACACTCATTTTGGTCGCCATACAGCAATTCATAGTTTCACACTAGCCTTAATACACTTCTATTCTACTAGTCCATTCATGAGCTCCTTACATTAAACTCTTTAATTCTTTCCCATTTTAATAAAAAAATATATTATTATTATTATCATTATTATTTTCTCTCCACACTATGTATAAAATTTTTCCTCGCCTCTAGCCAAATCGCATAATCACCATCATAAAACTGTTGCATAACCAAATTTCCTTAGCCACTGTCAAAATCCACAGAACTAACCACTGCCTCACAGATCCAATGACCAAGCCAAAAACCAAAATCATGACTCATCTTTGTTGTCGCCTACCAAAAATCCAAACCACAAATCACCACCCAAACCCTACCATTGTCCTCCATCTCTACCAAATTGTGTGGATTAGTCACTGTTATGAACAGTGACTCAATTGAGACATTGTTCATTATTAAATTTTTTTTTTTGGGACAAATTATTGTGCTTAATGCAAGTTGGTTCAAGGGGAATTTAGTTATAATTTTGGCTAAGTGACCGTTTGGATTGGCGTTTCACGCGTTTCACATCTGCGTTTTCTTCTTTTTTTTTTTTTTTTTTTTTTATCAACGCCTCTTACATTGTTCATGAGAGCTGAACAGTGAATTAAAGCAAATAAACAGTACTGTTTTGTGAGTGTGAACAGTAACCGGAAACATGAGACATGAACAGTGCATTAAAGCAAATAAATAGTGTTTTGTGAGTGTGAATAGTAATCGGAAATTATTTTTTTATTGTTTTCAGTTTTCAACAAAAAGCGGTATCCAATTGGCTGTGACTGATGACTCCCCTTTCTACATGTGAACAGTAACCGAAAACATGAGACATGAACAGTGCATTAAAGCAAATAAATAGTGTTTTGTGAGTGTGAACAGTAATCGGAAATTATTTTTTTATTGTTTTCAGTTTTCAATAAAAAGCGGTATCCAATTGGCTGTGACTGATGGCTCCGCTTTCTACATGTACTACGCCATCTTTGGTTCTTGAAGGATTAAGAATTGGCTGTGACTGATGGCTCCCCTTTCTACATGTACTACGCCATCTTTGGTTCTTGAAGGATTAAGTTTCCAAATAAAAAGAAAAGAGGTATTTTAGAATACCTCATGTCCTGTTTGATCTTTGATCTGCCCCAGTTCTCGAACCCAAGATATGGCACTAGTTATTTGTAACCAAACCATTGTGCTACTATGAGAACCAGTTACATCACTCGCATAATTAACTTTATCAACATTGGTCCTGCGCACTTTAAAATATATCAAAGAGAATAATGACAGAATTATAAATAATAATTAATTATCAATTTTCTTCCTCTCTATATATTAAGAGGTTTCAAAAAAATGTCAAAAATACCCCTAATCTAATTAGATAATCCTTATTCTTAAAAAATAAAAAATGGGGTTCAAATTGTAAATCAACAAAATTTTTTAAAAAAAAAAAAAAAAAAAAAAAAAAAACTACCAAACAAACTTTTTTTCTAAAAATTAGCACAATAAACCAGTAGTTTACTCAATTTCAAATCTTAAATTTTAGATTATGTTTGGTAACAGTTCTTGTTTTTTATTTTCAAAAACTTTTTTTGAGAATATAAAGAAAAAAAAAATTCTTATATTTTTGAAATTAAAAACATGTTTGGTTAGTTGAAATTAAAAAAATAGTTTTTTTAATAAAAAAATAAAAAAATACTAAAATATGTTATTATTAAGATTTGAACTTTAATGCTAACTCATTAAATGAGTTAGATTCATTAAATATGCGTATTTTTATTAATTTTTGAAAATTAGAAATTGAAAACAGCCTTTTGTATATTTTTAGTTTCCTTCACAAATTGAGTTTTGAAAACAGTTTTTATTTTCTGTCTATTTTGGGTTGCCAAACAAGTTTTTTAGTTTAAAAATAGAAAATTGTTTTTGAAAACAAAAAATAAGGAGAAAAAACAGTTATCAAACATACTCTTAGTTTCTTTAAAATTAAAAAAAAAAAAATTCCCTTTGTAACCTTACCAACAATAAATAAATTCAAATTGAAAAATTACATTAAACTCAAAAAAAAAAAAAAAAAAAAAAAAAAAAAAAAAAAAAACTCATCACACGTGTGGAGCGCATGTGATGAGAACTATAAAATTTTGTTGTCAATATCCTAATTCAAGAGTAATTGACGATAGATTCTTAAAATAAATAAATAAAATAAAATAAAAATAATTGACAATAGCCACCTTACTCATTAAATATCTTTTTTTTTTTTTTTTTTTTTTTTTTTGAAGATACTCATTTAATATCCTAATTGAAGTAAAGAATGAATAATAACTCGCCAAACTTGATTAATAGTACTTGTGGGTATAATAGTTTTTTACCAAAAAAAAAAAGGGAAAGGTAAATTACTTTATAAAACCTATTTTCGATGTATTTCATTTAAATTTTAAAATGTTTCAAAAAACTTCTAAAAATGCTTTTTTAAAACTTTATAATTTCAAATCGTTTTATTTTATTTTTGATAATTCAACATTTGGGGTGAGAGGATTTGAATGCTAGAAGTAACTCTTAGATAAGGTTTTTTTTTTTTTGAGAAGAAGATAAGTTTTAAATTAAATTTTAAATTTTGGATTAAATTTCTTTTTTTTTTTTTGAGAAAAAAGGAATAAATTTCATTTTAATTAGTTAGTCATATGATATATACCGGGATTAACAGAAAAATTAATTAAATGTGGTAATCAAAATATGGGTATTAGCTAACTCAGTTAGTAGTATTCTACAATAAACCTAGGAATCAGACTACACCAAGAGTTTTGAGAGAATTTTTTAGTCTATTGGCTAAATGCGCCTGTTAATGAAGTAAACCTCCCTCCCACAAATAAAGAGAAGGAAATAATAAGTGCCGATTAATGTAAGGTGCCGATATCAATCATCCATATCAATTGAGTTCAAGTCTATGACATTATCTAAAAAGAAGTTCAGGTCTATGATTTTTTTTAAGGGTCAAGTAATTTGTTAGAAAGGTTTCTAAAAAAATTTTAAAAAAAATTAATTTGTTAGAAAGAGAGAAATAGATGACACTAATTAAAAATATGAAAAATGTTATGTTCATAACATTTTTACAATATTTTCGCAACAAATCCTAAATGGTAGGTTGTTATTAGTTCTGAGTAGGAGGCAAAAAATAATTTCAGTGTTGAGTTTAAATTAGAACCAGTATAATTTATCACGTAAAATTTGTTGAAAAAATATTGTGGATGTAACACTTCTCTATAACCTTGGGTACGTAAGAAAATTACATTAAGTTGGAGTCAACCCAATATAAATTTTGTTTTTTCACTTACCAAAAGAAAAAAATTATATACTTTCTAACCTATTTTTTCGTAACTTCCAAAACAAATAAAAGAATAAAGAAAATACTCATTGATAAAGATTGAATAATACATAAATCCTTATGTTTATAGTCCAATAATTAATTGTAATATTTTATTAGCCCAATAATTACACAAAAGAAGAAAAGAAAATGTACATACATGTTATACTTGAAATATGAAATAAAATTAAATCACCTGTAAAAATAAATAAGCTTGCATTTTGATTAACTTTTTGTTGAAAGTTGGCGAAAGTATAGTTGTACTTAATAACACTACGGCTCTAGGTTCCTTTTGCGATATGGCAGGGGCAGAAAGTAAATAAGAGCAAATCAAAAATTTTCTTCTCTCCGAATGTTAGTGCCCAAGTGAAGCTGGATATTTGTCAACAACTAGGGATCCAAGCCACCAACAACTTGGGACGGTACTTAGGCTTTCCTATTCTTCACAAGGGAAGAAATGGAAATGTATATAATTTTGTAATTGAGAAGGTTCAGGATAAACTTACTGGTTGGAAGGCTCGGGTCTTATCCCCTGCCAGGAGGAGAGTGCTTATTGATTCGGCTTCCACTCCCATTGTGGAATATTATATGCAATGTTGTGCGCTTCCAGTCAAAGTGTGTAAAGCTGTGGATAAATTGCATAGAGATTTTCTTTGGGGGTCAACGGAGGAGAAAAGGAAGGTCCATCTTGTAAATTGGAATACTGTGACTCTTCCAAGAGATAGAGGAGGGCTCGGAATGGTGGAAATGCAGTCTAGGAATGTAGCTTATCTCGCAAAGCTATGTTGGAGGCTAGCCAATGAGCAAGATGCACCGTGGGCAAGAGTGTTGATGAGCAAGTACTTTACGGACCAGAGAATTACCGAAGCGGGTAGGAAACTCCCTTGTTCCAAGACATGGGCTGCGTGTAAGAAAGGGGGCCATGTCTTTAAGAGTGGTCTTAAATGGGTTATCAAAAATGGAGCCTCTACCAGTCTCTGGGGTGACTTCTGGCTCCCTTTTGGCTCTCTGAGATCCTGTATTCAAGGCCTTCTGGCTAGAGATGAAGCTGATTTGGTGGTAGCAGATATTAGAAACCAAGGCAGTAATTGGTTTCAAAGTGTGTTATCCTTTGATCTGCCGGAAGAGTTGTGCAATCAGATTCAAGAAGTTCCCTTCTCCTTGGATCAGAACACAGAGGATGTCTCTTGTTGGGCCTATTCAAAGGATGGTTCTTTTACATTAAAATCTGCCTATTTATTAGCTAAAGGGTTAAACCCCGTGAACCTTTCGTCTATCTCCTATGAATGGATTTGGAAGGCTACAACAACACCCAGGATAATGTTCTTTTTATGGTTGAGCATACATAATAGTGTGCCTACTTGCGAAGTACTGGGTTCTAGGGGTTTTACACTTGACACAATCTGCCCCATCTGTCAAAAGGAAACTGAAACGCTTCAGCATATCGTTAGGGATTGTTAGTATGCAAGGAAATTTTGGAATAAGCTAGGAGTGCCGGCTGACTACAGAAAGTATTTTATGGAAGATTTTAGGGTTTGGCTTCAGGTAAATTGCACTTCCGTGAACTCTCAACATGGTATACCATGGAAGATCACCTTTCCCATGGGTGTTTGGCATTTATGGCTGCACAGAAACATGTACATTTTTAGGAAAGGAGTTGTGGACGAGGATTTTCATATGCAGTGCAGACAAAAGGTAGCTGAGTTCTTTGCCATTGCAGTAACGGGTAAGGTTTAGGCCGAGAAACACTTGCAGCCCATTTTGTGGCAGAAGCCACCAGCTGGTTGGGTGAAACTAAATACTGATGGGTCATCTCGTGATAACGTTTGGGGGGGGGGGGGCGGAGGATTACTAAGAAATGAACATGGCAACTGGATTAACGGTTTCGCCACAAATTGTGGGAAGGTGAATAGTATCATGGCTGAATTTTGGGCTCTTCGGGATGGGTTACAAATGGCAGCAATAGAAAATATACATAATCTTATTGTTGAACTTGATTCTCTTGCTGTTGTTCAATTGATGGAAAACTCTATTGTTAACCTTTCTCTTGAACCCTTGCTTACTGATTGCAAGCTCCTCTTGAGGAAGTTCCCAAATTTGCGAGTTGAGCACGCCTACAGGGAAGCAAATCAATGTGCGGACGCCTTAGCTTGTATTGGTAGTACTAGTGATGTCCCTTTCATTTTGTTTGCCCATCCACCACCTGTGGTGGATCAGATTTGCTCCCTGGACATTGGAGGGGCCTTTTGTAACAGATTGATTTAGTTTTCATGCAATTATCTTCCTTTACCAAAATAATAATAATAATAATAATTGGTTCTTTAAAAAGTTGAACAAAAATAAATAATCTTAAAGTTTTAAGGAAAAAAACTAATTTAAACTCACATGAATATAAAACTATAAAAATGAAATATAACCTGTCAAAGTAGAGAAAAAATTAAATAATTAGGAGGAAAATCTATAATGATCTATAATTTAAAAATAAAAATAAAAAAAAGTTACTCAATGTTATTACTATATCTGATATTGAAAAGATTTATATTCAAGAATTCCACATAAAGATGATGAATAATGTCATTAGTATTTTCATCTACAATATAAGAAATCTAATATAAGTTTAGAATACAAACATATGTTGAAAATTATTATTAAAAAAAAAAAGTTATTATCTAAACTTTGTTTTTCTGGATTGAAGCAAATTAATGGTCTGAGTCCAAGATTGTTCGATTCGGACACAAGTTGGGGTGTTATGGTTGTACCATATGGTACAACATAAAAATATATTGCCTACAATATTCCAATGGGATCAATGCCAACATAAAACCCAAAAAGCCAATAAGTCGTCAACAACAACAATAGCAACAACATAGCAACTGCAGCAATGGAGGCAACATGATCGGTGGACCTAATCCTCCACCTGCTCCACATTGGACCATTCCAAAATTAGACCCCCTAAACCTAAAAAATAACCAAAATCCCCCCTAAGCCTTAAAAAAGACCAAGATAGCCCCCCTAAACCTAAACAATGCTTGAAATACCCCCAAAAACTAAAAAATGACCGAAATACCTCTAAAACCTAAAAATAATCAAAATACTCCTAAAACCTAAAAAATGACGAAAAATACCCTCTAAGCCTAAAATAATGACCAAGAAACTCCCTAAACTAAAAAAAAAAAAAAAAAAAAAAAAAAATGACCGAAATATCCCCTAAGTCTAAAAAAAAGAACAAAAGTACCCCCATAAACATAAAAATGTTTGAAATACCCCTAAAGTCTAAAAAAAGACCAAAATATTCCCAAAACCTAAAAAATGACTAAAATACATCTTAAACCTAAAAAATTACCAAAATACCCCCGAAACCTAAAAAGTGACCAAAATACCCCTAGTCATTTTTTAGGCTTATGAGATATTTTGGTCAATTTTTAGGTTTCGGGGGAATTTCAATCATTTTTTACATTTCATGGTAATTTTGGTCATTTTTAGGTTTAGGGGGGTGTTTTGCTCTTTTTTTAGGCATCAGGGGTATGTTAGTCATTTTCTAGGTTTTAGGGGTATTTTAGTCATTTTCTAGGTTTTGGGAGGGGTATTTCGGTCATTTTTTAGGTTTAGGGGAAAAACAAACAGCTAGAATAGGTTATGTTAAAAACAAAAAATAAAAAAATAATAATTTGAAAAATAAAAATTCTAATTTAAAACCTATAGCAACGGTTTTAAAACTACTATAATTAGCCTATTAGGTCATTTAAAGAAGAAAAAGAGTAAACCCTATGGCGGCGGTTTTAAAACCGCCGTAATAGGTCATTTATAGAAGAAAAAGAGTAAATCCCATTACAGTGCTTTTAAAAGCGCAGTAATAGGTCATTTACAGAAGAAAAAGAGTAAATCCTATTATATCGCTTTTAAAAGCACTGTAATAGGTCTTCAATATGAACAAACCTATAAGGGCAGTTTTAAAACCGCCGTAATAAGTCATTTGTAGGGGGGGGGGGGGAAAGTAAACCCTATTACAGTGCTTTTAAAAGCGCAGTAATAAGTCACTTATAGAAGAAAAAGAGTAAACCCTATTTGAGTTCTTTTAAAAGCGCAATAATAGATCATTTACAAACAAAAAAACAAAAACAAAAACAAAAAAACAAAAAACAAAAAGTAAACCCTATTACAGCACTTGACTATTTACAGAAGAAAAGGAGTAAATCCTATTACAACGCGCGCTGTAATAGGTCTTAAATATGAGCAAATCTATAATGGCAATTTTAAAACCACCATAATTGGTCATTTACATAAGAGAAAAAGTAAACCCTATTACAACGCTTTTAAAAGTCAATAAGAGCAAACCTATAGTGGCGGTTTCAAAACTGCCGTAATAGGTCATTTAAAATACAAAAAAAATATATATATATATATATAAATAAAAATATTAATGTAACAATAATTATTAAAAAATATAATAATTACTTGGAAATAATTATTTTAATTTGAAACCTATAGCTGTGGTTTTAAAACCATGAATAGGCCTTTTACATATGAAGAAGTCTATAGTGGCAGTTTAAAAACTATCAGAATAGGCTATTTACAAAATAAATAAATAAAATTGAAAATTCAATCCTATAGTGGCGGTTTTAAAACGCTGTAATAGGTCAACCTATAGCAATGGTTTAAAAAGCGCTGGCTTTAAATTGTCATAATAGATCAACCTATACCAGGGATTTCCAAAAGCATTGCTATAGGTCTCCTATAGTAGCAGTTTTAACGGTGGTTTTGAAAAGCGCCGAGAAAAAAACATCCTTGTAGGACAAGTTTTTTGTAGTGCATTTGAATGGAATTGCTAACTAATTAATTGAATTTTAGCCCATGATTAGAAACTTAACACAAGTTGGATTTGGGCAAAGACTTGGTGAGGTTAGTAGAGTTGTGGCTGAAGTTTGAAGACAATGCTTGAATATACTAGTTCGTTAGAACTTAGAACCAAATTCATGGTTCTTGATAGGTATATACATGTGCATCTATGAAATACCAATTTAGGCTGCTCCAACTGTGCCACCCTTACTGGCCATTCTTCATGCACTTCCACCACAAATTAGCCATCGTTGCACAATGGCGCTGTCCAAGGCGGTGCTCATTTGAAGAGAAGGAGAGGAATATCAAAAAGCAATTGAGTCAAGACCCTAACGAGACCAGAACTTTAAAGTCTGATGAGATTTGGGATTTTGGTTTTGTAAATAAGTTTTTTTTTTTTTTTTGAGAGAGGTATTTTGATTGTTTTTTGTTTTTGAATTAGCTGTTTTATAGTTATTTATTTACTTGACCTAGCATGATTTTACCGACACGGCATGTTTTAGTTGGATCAATTGATGCACATGGTAAGAATTGTAGGCTTACTTGACATTTAACAGTCACTTCATTAACATGTATGAACGAAAATACCATATTGAAAATAAATTCATATATTAATATTTATTAAAAGTTTAAAATCAAAGTTTTAAAACTTACAAATCAAAAGCAAATTACCTCCAATTTAGAGGATATACTTTACATTTAGTCATAAAATTACAATCAATTCATTCCTTAGTAACATAAGACAATGTTCATGGAGCCATAGTTTTCTTTTTTCTCCCCTCTAACTGAATACAAAGGATTAAAGGAGAGGGTTAGATGATTTACAAGGCATAGAAATGTGAGAGTGTGAAAAGCAACCATATTCATGGAATAAATCAAGAAAGACATGCAGTTAATTTCTCAAATATATCTTGATTCGAGACGTGTTTTCAAGTATTGTTAGGGTAAACACTCTCAAAAAAAAAAACTTCTTGTTAGGGTAATGGTGAATTGGTGAGTGCAGTGAATTAACGATCATATTCGGATCTATCTATTGTGGTTTTGTATTTTCATTTGAAATTCAATGTGTTTTTTCTCCATCCTTTTGGTTTTAGCCGTAAATTCTAAATATGGTTGAGTTTCTGAACAGCATTCAATACTTTCTAGTTTCTAGTGATCCCCTAGAAAGTATTTATTATTTTCTTTTGTCCCTAAGATTAAGAATTCACTTTCAAACGCATATTCTGGGAGTAACTTCTTTAATCTATACTCTGAGAAGGAACTTTTGCACCTAAAGAGAAGACAGCAAAACCCCATTTCAGAGATAATTTTAAAGAAGGGAATGATACAGTGAGACACTTCTTTTTTATTCTTTTTTTTAACTTTTTTCCCAGCTCCAAATCCTTGTGCTCATCTTTTTTTTTTTTTTTGATAAGATATACTTTTCTTCTCGGAAACGCATACAATAGCTACCAAATCCAACGTCCTTTTTCCCTTTCACATCAACCTTAAATCCAAAATATTTTTTTTGCTTTTAATTAACTTTAAATCTCCTGTCTTCTTCGGGATATTAAAGTGAATACCTAGGAACCAATTGCATTCATGCAAAGTTGCAAACAAAAGAAGCAAGAACCTTCCAGCCTTTCTCCTCCCCACACGGGATTAGAATCATTAGATGGCTAATCTTTTTCAATTTGGTATCTTTTCTGTATGACACTACCATTCAAACCATTTTTAGAATGGTAGAAAGCCAACAATTAAAAAAAACAAAACAAACAAACAAAAACAGAGAGAAAGAGAGAGAGAGAGAGATGATTTTATATGCTTTATTATCATCTAAACAAATCTTTCACTTAACTAAACTATTAAAGTTGAGCAATTTTTGATGTTTTCAATAAAGACATTCTAAATTCAAATCCCCCTTCCCAACTATCAAATTATTAAAAAAAAAAAAAAATTATCACTTCTAATTTTCAATTTAACGTGATTCATGCAAAATATTATTAAAATTTTTAAGTATATGAAATTGTAGTTTATTTGCTGCTTGCGGATATAAATTAATGAGTGGTGATAGTTACACATGGTGTGTACAGAACACATAGCTAAAACCATGTTTTTAAAACATAATTTGAGTTAAAATTGTGAAATTGTGTTTTCAAAACACAATTTTAATATTTCACAAATATAATGAAAAACATGATTTCATAAGCTTTTTGATCGGCGGTGTGTAACTAGTTGCGTGCAATACACTAATTTTACTTTTGGAGGCATTATCTACTGATTGAAACTTATCACGTAAATCTTTTTTCTTTTTGTCGACATATTTTCTAGCTTTTTGGTTTGGATTTCCTTAAACCGGTGACTCCAGTTTTGTCATTCCCTTGTGCTGGACAGGATTGTGTTTGAATTCTACTGTATGATCATTGTATGTTGAGTTCTTGGCTCCATTGCTCTTAATATTTACCAATAAAATATATTATTTAGACAAAAATATGTTGAAATATGTCTTCGGCTATTGACACCCCACAGAGAGAGAGAGAGAGAGGCTTAGCACATGGCTCAAGCCCAAACTTAAAGTTAGGTTGGGCCGAGGCTATTCACTGATTGCCTAACGGACCCAACCTACTGTCTACGAAGACTACCATAATATGTACTCCAAGTTATCTTTACCAATCAACAAAGGTAACGGGTCTGGAAAACAGGAAATTGGAAGAAGATAATACAAACTACAATATTAGCCAAACCCAAAATCCCCTATTTCATTACTTGAATCAAACTGAATAATAACAAGCTACATATTAGTTCTGGACCAATCCTATTTTATTGGAATTTGGGCTATAATATATTTTTTTTCTACAATAAAGCGTATAATTTTCTGAAATTTATCGATGACCAAACAACTAGTCAAGAAAAGCATAGAACCATAAACAAATTCAAAGATAATGTATTAAGAAAGTTTTTACAAGTAGGATGGCAAAATGTCCAACCTCAAAAGGGGGATGAGACAAGGAGGGATTTTGCCTACCCTCCTTCTCTCGAGGCTATCACATCGCAAGTGTATATGTGTGTATATTATATGTAATTTAATATTTGTTAACGAATATTCTATTTATAATTTATTATATATTATGTGTGTCTTTAGCTCTAAATTAAAAAGTCAGTTTATTTTACTATTCGGCTTATTTTTGTATTCATGAGTCTCTTACTGTACTTTTTAGTACTATTCAAGGGTCCCACTATACTATTTCAGTTAACTTTTACCTTTATCTACAATACTTTTAACAAAAAAAATTTAGTTTTAGTAAAATAAGCGGATCCCAAATAGATTTTATGTTACCATCCCAAAACACTCATCTCTCTCCCCTGCCTCTTAGCTCTTTCACCTCCATTTATCCATTTTCTTTATCATCGATGTTAGAGCCACTTCATTAGAGATGACAAAATTTCACCTTATCTCATCCCAACCTACCATGCTCCCCCATCCCACGTGGGCTTTTCTCGCCTAACATGGGATATAAGGCATTCATGATCCAAACCTACCTTGCCTCATTACTGTCCCTAATTTCAAGTGAAATAAAAAGTTCACTTTACAATTAAAATTTTATTTCTTGTCTTATTTTTTACATTCTGTTAGTCATTTATTACTATTTTTTAATGTCATTTAAAATTTTAAATGAAAGTATTAGATATACCTTCTTTTTTTATACAAAATAGAAATTTTACTCTAGAATAATCTAAAGTGTATGCAAGGGTGAAACTCCCTTTTGAAGATTTGAACCTGGCTAAAATTCAAGCTATGTTCTAAGCTATGTTGGTGACTTCATTGCTGACCTAAGCACCTAATGAAATTTCACGTTTCACATTGGAATAACCACTAATACCTTATGCTTTTTCCTTCTTATAGAAAACATGGTCCCAGTGACCTGACTGAATGTATAGCCACTCAAAACCTGACTGAATATTCCTACTGAAAACATATATAAAGACTTTATAATAATTCTGTTAGGCATGCACCAGCAGTTCAGCTTCATATAGTGCACAATACAGGTCAACAATGAGATAAGGAAATTAATAAATTTCCAGGTAGAAGAAGACTTTTTTTTTTCTTTTTTCTTTTTACTTCATTTTTCAAATTATTTCCAAGATACAAACTTAATTGAACCCCAAAAAAAATAAAAAATGAGGGCCAGGGGGCTGACCAAAACCCAATTGACTACATCAAGTCATTCTCGTAGAATTAAATGTTGCCATAGGTTATGTCATTCACCATACTATTGCAAGACCAAGGAAGGAGAGCCAAAATCAAAAAGCAAGCAAGTGACAAGGAAATTGCCATTAAAAGCTTTGTAGATAATGTGTGGCCAAACTGCTCCATCTAAACAAACGCTTCAAGTTCAAGAGAACAACACGAAACATATTTAGGCCCACAGGCTTTGTTTATAATGGAATGTGGTCCTAAGCTTTCTTTCAAGGAAGAAAGCTCTTAATTATGGACGGAATCACTTTATATATATTTTACCGTTCAAGTTCAATGCTCTGGTCAAGCCGAAGTTGTTCCGTAGGATTGGGTTTGAATGGTAAGTGGGCTTTTGAGTCTCTCATTATTATCTTTTACCAAAAAAATTGACAAATGATAAATGAATCTAATCAAATTTTAGATCAAAATTAAAATATCTTTTTAGCTTTCAAACCTAACACAAATTGTAGCAGTTATCAACTTATCATATATATGGTAGACTTTTTCCCATAAAAAAACAAAAATAATGGTAGACTTTATTTATTTATTTTTTTTTAGTGATGGAATAATGGACTGATGGTAGACTTGTTCCCTAAGATGTCATATCGAAATGGTTTTCCCTTCTACCATCCATTAATGAACATAATAATTTAATAATTTTTTTAAAATAATTTGAGACCTACAACAATTGGATAGAGCAAATTTAAACCTTAGTTTTCCTCGTAAAGAAGAAGAAGCAATACCATTGAAATACTTATGATCAAATATTTTTTAAAATTGCCTAGATACATATAATTTTGTAGGAGCATGAGTGGTGCCTCTTAGCTTATTGTGAAATAGCGATAAAAAAGATACACTCAAGTCTTGTATGACATTTGACATTGTGCCTCGTATGCTTGTTTTTACACATTTGGGACTCGAATTCATGACCTTGGTTTTAATATCACTTGTCAAACTGTGAGTTGTATTACTTCGCCTCAAAACTACTCCCTCCGTCCCACTTTGTTTGTCCTGTTTAAAAAGTCAAATTTTTTAAGAGAACATCATTTATTATCTTGTCTACCTTTTAAAAATGTATAAGTTTTCAAAATTACCCTTAAATAAATTTATCAAAATTTTGAATTAGTAAATTAATAGGGGTATAATAGGAACATTAGTAAATTAATGACTTTTATTTTTAGAGACAGGACAATATTTTGGGACATCCCTAAATGGAATAGAGAACAAACAAAGTGGGACAGAGGGAATAATTGGTAATGAGAGAGATACATTCAAGTCTTTTATGGCATTTGAGATCATGCCCCCATGTGCCTATTTTAAGAGTAGTCGCACGGATGACGGAACTGAAAAATGCCCCCATCCCCCCTCCCCAGAAAAACAAAGGTCACTCTAGTCAGTAGTCAACACATAATCACGTCTAGAACATAAGATTTTGGAAAAATAGGATTGTAATCATATAGGGGGAAGAAAAAGACTTTGAAGAAATGAACTCTTAAACATCATTAGGAAAGTACGGTTCTCTAAACCATAAGTAAGGTCTTCTAAAGGAAATACCAGGTACGTAGTACTGTATTGATGGAATGACACTAATATAATAAAATTCAGAATCATTGCTCACCACCAGTGGATACTGACAAATTCCAGCTACGGGGCCAAAGTGCACGATTTAAGATCAATAAGTAGTATAGGCTAAATAAACATTTACATGATTTGAGAATGGGCTATTATAATTATAGTATATCGAGAACTTTGTAACTCAATTGTGACTTTTTTTTTATATTTTCAATAAAAATGTTTAGAATTCAAATTTTCCCTTTTCATTATAATTAAGGAATTATCAAAATTTAATATTAAATTATAGTTGTAGAAGTCTAGAAGGTCAAGGACAGGTACAAGAGAAGACAAACTAATTAAAAGCACAACTGTTCCAATCTGTAGGGTCAACAAGCAAAGAGATTTATTGGTTCTCTTCCAATTTAGCGCCTAGCATACAGATTACAGACTTGAAAGTTGTTAGGTCAAGGTTTGCCATCGTAAATTAAAGAGGCATTGATTGAGGAAGTGATCACATGCACATCCCATCTCAATCTCCCTAAGCCTACAAGGCTTTGACATGGTCCAATACGTCCAAACAAAGAAAGAGACCCAGAGTTAGACGTGGCGCTAATGCGTGTATCATGAGGAGGGGAGAAGGTAAGGCTTGGGGGAGTCCCTAACTCCCAGCCTCCCCAAACCTGGGTGCCCAACAAAACCATCAAAACTATTATCCTGTTTGTATTGGTCTACTTATATATATATATATATTTGTTTACCTATTTGGAAGTCAATGACTGACCCACAAATATCTTGTTGATATCAAGGATTATTTTTATAAACATATATTTATCTTTCTTGGACTCTTCATTTGTTAAATTATTCATGAATGATTTCCACTTGCCATTTTCAGTAATAGCATAGTTCAATTACTTGAACAAATCAATGTTTTTTTTAGTATTAATTAATAAGAAACTATGTTGAAAATTTATGAAAGATAGAAAATAATATGCGAAATTTTCAAAACTTAAGAACTAGTCTCCCACACCAAAGCCACAAGGCAGTAGTTTTTTCGATAGAAGACTTACAATACTTATCCACACCAAAGCCACAAGGCAGTAGTTTTTTCGATAGAAGACTTACAATACTTATCCACACAAAAAGGCCTAACTCTTGTGGGAATAAGCAAGGCTTATAAAGAACACACGCACACTTTGTTTAGTCGATGTGGGAAGCAGACACAACACACAGGCGGACAAACAACACTTTGTTTAGTCGATGTGTTGTTTGTCCGCCTGTGTGTTGTGTCTGCTTCCCGCATCGACTAAACAAAGTGTGCGTGTGTTCTTTATAAGCCTTGCTTATTCCTACAAGAGTTAGGCCCTTTTGTGTGGATAAGTATTGTAAGTCTTCTATCGAAAAAAAAAAAGAACTAGTCTCCCTGGTAAAGTTGTTAATAATAATAACATGAAAGGGATAGAATTAATTGAATCTTGTTTTTATTAATGATAGCACAAATGATAGGTGAGTTTCTGATTTAAAAAAAGTCCAATCTATAGTTTATGTAGTAAAGTTTTAAATGGAGTCCGAATCTGATAAGGACGAGATATAAAACACATATTTTATATCATCTAATAAGAGATTATCATATTAGTTTTTTTACTTAAAATCCAATACATCATATTACACCTAACAACATCTCAATAAAGTCTTAATTTTGTTAGATTTATAAATGGATATTAGAATGGATTGAGTGTAACTATGTCTATTCTTAGTTATATGATAAAATTATGTCGTATGCTAGGTTTTACACCACATTCTTATAAAATTTAATTTTTTTTAGATATTGTACCAGTAACTTATAAATGAATCAATCTTAATTTGTTTATAATATTTTAATGGATGGAGAAACAGCTTTTTCAATTGTGTAACTTATTAATTATCAACCAAGAAAAATTGCAAGCTGCTTAACTAAGAAAGCTCAAATTTTACAAATATTTTTTTATTGATGAATTCTTTAAACTAGAAGAGAGGCTAACTATATTGGACTTTAAAACAAGATGGTAATTTTCTTCGGCATTTTTTACTATTTCTCCGCCCTATTTGCATAAAGGTATTTTGTGCAACTTGTTCAATACTTGAAAAACAGTAAAAAATAAATCCATATACTCTATCGTGGGAACTGTTAAAGAAGCATATATAAAATGATTACATGCTTTGAATTCATATTTACCTTGGGTTAATTAATGAAGGAAATGAACTTGAAACTAAAAAAGAAGCTATGTGAATTGGTACTTTAAAACAAGTTGATGATTTCTGTTGGATTCATAATTTTTATTTTATTTGCAGCCCAATGTGCAATTTGTACAACTTGTTCAACAGATTGAAAATTTAAAACGAATGATTCACATACTATTAGCATCCTTTTAAAAAGACATAATATTAGCATCAAATTGTTGTTTATACAATGATTGTATATATCCTTTCGAATTGACATTTTACCTTAATGTAATGAAGCAAATGGGCATTCCTAATTTCTTGGTCAAGCTTTTCAACAAGTTCCAGAACATCTTGCGTGATATATACTTCGTTGCAATTATAAAAATCACTCAATCCAAAGAATCAAGATAAAATCATTTAGATTCTCAAAAAAGAAAAAAAAAAAGATAAAATCATTTAGATAATCTTCTTGAATATTGTCCTCCAAACAGTATGAAATAATCATTATTTACGGACTATAATTATTAAAATCTTACAATACATGATACATTTTACTATACACTGACCTTTTTCTTCAACCATTTTGATGTGTATATCATAAATGTATTTTTAAACGTAAATGTATCATATACTTCATTGCAATTATAAAAATCACTCAATCCAAAGAATCAAGATAAAATCATTTAGATAATCTTCTTGAATATTGTCCTCCAAACAGTATGAAATAATCATTATTTACGGACTATAATTATTAATATCTTACCATACACGATACATTTTACTATACACTGACCTTTTTCTTCAACCATTTTGATGTGTATATCATAAATGTATTTTTAAACGTAAATGTATCATATACTTCATTGCAATTATAAAAATCACTCAATCCAAAGAATCAAGATAAAATCATTTAGATAATCTTCTTGAATATTGTCCTCCAAACAGTATGAAATAATCATTATTTACGGACTATAATTATTAATATCTTACCATACACGATACATTTTACTATACACTGACCTTTTTCTTCAACCATTTTGATGTGTATATCATAAATGTATTTTTAAACGTAAATGTATCATATACTTCATTGCAATTATAAAAATCACTCAATCCAAAGAATCAAGATAAAATCATTTAGATAATCTTCTTGAATATTGTCCTCCAAACAGTATGAAATAATCATTATTTACGGACTATAATTATTAATATCTTACCATACACGATACATTTTACTATACACTGACCTTTTTCTTCAACCATTTTGATGTGTATATCATAAATGTATTTTTAAATGTAAGTGCATACTGTATCCCATGATGTGACATGCATATCTTGCAGTATTATATGTAAAAATCATACATAATATAAAAGCCGATTTAAATGAAGCTTTGCAGTATGATATGTAAAAATCATACATAATGTATAAGCCGATTTATAATGTGGTACATTTAAATCATTTCATATTCAAATACTTAATTCTTTATATTTAGAAACAGTAATAATATGTTTTAAAAATTAAAAGTCACTATTGCACAAGTATTTTGATATAGGTCTTTTAAATTTTAATGTGTAGTTCTTAGTTATACATTTCTTTAAGGTAAAAACTAATTTATCTAATTATTCGTTGAAAATAGCTAAAAGGGAGAAAATAAGAGATCAAATGTAAGACCACGGTAGACAAATCATTATAAACATTAAAGGAATAAAAATAAGAAGAGAGCAGATTTTAAAAAATGAAGATAAAATCTGAAAGTTAGGTGATGCTATCAAACTGTATCAAATACCACCTAAAACTAGTCCTAAGAATGTTTGTTATTGTCAATAGCATTGTAATTTAGTAGAATTACTCGTTTGTAATTATTGAATTATAAAAATAAAAATAAGTTTATTGCTTGCTCAAAGGATTGTGAAAAATAAAAATATTGTGTATGAAAAAAAATTAAAAAGATATTGATAATTGGAAGGACACGGTTTACAGTCCAAACCCAATATGTATGAGATCTTGGCCCAATGAGTCAAGTACAATAAATTTGTAAAGAGTGGGTCAAAAAACTAGGTCCTAATGAGTTGGACAATGGCTAGTACTTAATTAAATGATAATCAAACACAGATAAGAGGTTCTGATATCAATGGACTTTCAGTCCGAGGAGGTCGCACTTGTATAAATTGATCACAATTGGATACAAAGATAATTTAGATTGTTATAGTATTCTTTTTCTATTTTTCCAATCCCTATCTCATGGAGGGTCTCTCACATTATATAGTTTCCTTTGGACCATCTTGATCCTATACTTATTGATCATCTGAGCCCTTACTTGAGTACCTATCCCATCGAACACCCTCTTTGATTTTTTGTGAGTTGTGGTGGCCAAGGCAATACTGTTTAGAAGTCTTCCCCACATAAATACGGCAAGAAAAGTAGCTGCAGTGCATTTAATGCGATGGTAGAAACTTTCCCCTAAATATTTTTAGATTTCCTTTTTTCTCATATGTTCATGAGGTACATCTTTATCACTGGAGCTTCCTAGAAGGTCATCGTGATTGTTGGAATACGTATTTGAGACGAATTTATCATATCCAAGGAGATATTCCTCCTCGGACTATCCTCCTATCCGTATTTCGCTCATTAAATCCTAGGTTTGAACCATTCATTACCATTCACTCGTCCTCGATCAAGGCCCCAAGCCTAATATATAATTTGGGCCCTTAACCCTACAATAATAACAGGGGAGAGTTAAAGTGTTAGTAATCGGATAATAATACATTCATTTACTATTCCTATCCAGCCCCATTGGTTCCTAACATAAAGGAAGGCTGTGTGAAATAATTATACATAAAGTATATATGTTTGTGATATGCATGATATATGTTACTTTATATTTTAAAAAGAAACTAAAATTAAGTTTTTTTTTTTTTTGAGGGAGAAATTAAAATTAAATTAGTCAATACATAATTCAAAATAATTTTTTCATATGGGTTACAGTTAATATTCTTCATTCATTTATATCAATGATTTTTATTAAATAAATTAGACATTACACATTTGGGTTATACTAAAAATTTTATTAATTATGAAATATTAAATATTTAAAATCGCTTTTCATGTCTAAACATATACAAATTTATACAATAAAATTTTAACAATAATAAAAATTACAGGAAAAACCTTAGCTTTCAAATATGACAAATGCAACAAACATCTCTAATCCTAAACCACAAAAAGCATAATTGTGATTTCTTCTCAAACTAAAAAATAAAAACACATTGTCTTTATTTTAATTCTCCAAATGCCAAAAAAAAAAAAATCTTTAAAAAAATGGTTTTATTAAAGAGAATTATATATCATTTATCAAGAAAAAATATCTTGAATACACTTTGCTTTAATGAGCTACCTATAACATAAGCGTAAGATGCTTTAATGGGCTACCTATGACATAAGAGTAAGAAGAAGGGAAAAAAAAATTTCATTAGTCATTCACATAAATATAGGATAATTTTTTTAAAATCTAAGGGTGCCATTAGCTTTTTTTATATATAAATTTTTTATTTATAGGAGGGAGAGGGGTATTGGGACGATAGTCCCTCCCCTCTATCATTGTTTTTCAATGTGTATTATAATACAACAATGTCATGTGGTTCAGGGGACATAGCGACATAACACAACTCCTAACAATGACATAAGAGATTTAAGTGTGGAAAAATTTTATTACCTCAAATGAATTGAGTAGTTGATTGGATTAGAATCCCAAAACTTTAGAGTCAATTATGGATTTTCAATAGATTAATAAGGGTGAACTACGATGTTTTTTTTTTTTTTTGGCCATTATTCGTGCATTAATCACTCAACTCTTAATCAAAATATCTCAAGTGACTCTTCTTCACCTTTTTATCAAAAGGGTCACCTATATTTTTAAGTGAATTTCTTCATTACAATCTTATCTTTCCTTATATTTCTGCTTATCCATATTAAAATTATTAATTCAATAATTTCACTAACCTTACGTTTGGAATGAGGGAGAACAAAAGATACTAAATTTTAGTATATTCCAACCATCTTTCCCTTTCCTCTCATTTTCGCTCCCTCCATCCCCCTCCATTCTAAACCATGGAAGTCAATATCATATTGATACTGGCTGTACCAGGAAAATATATCATACCGGCCATTAAGCTTATAATAGTATTCTTTTAAAATGTACTAAAAAAATATTGGGTTGCACTGGCTTGTATCGGGCATATTTTGGGTGTTTTGGTAGGTACAATAAAAAATTTAAAATGTTAAATTTTTTAATCTTTTTTAAATAATAATAATTTTAAAAAAAATGTTATTCAAGCCATCATATTGGTTAATGTACTTAGACTAATACTTAGGCTTATAAAATATATGGATTTTAAATTTTATGTTAATAAACATAAAAATTAATAAATTCATACTTACATAAATAAACACAAACATATTTGTGTGTGTGCAGGCACTCTCTTAGAAATATATAAATAGCAGCAATTCCAAAAAGGTATATTAGAATCAACCAAAACAAAAATATTTTATTCTCATGGCCCAACCGAAATGGCCTCCAGTATGAAATCAACTCCCTTGTTCCAAACACACCACAAAATATCTATTGAAGGCATGTCAAATAATACTTTTTTCCAAGATATTTATATTTTTAAAATTAGGAATGGCATTTGGAAAAAAGAATTGCCATTCCAAACTCAAACCCTCTAAATATTTTAGATGTAAAACTGTACAAAATTTTAGGAATTTCATCCAAAACTCAAGGTCATTTATGTTTGCAAAACCAAACTCGTTTCAAATCCATTTTGTTTATTTAACCATGAGTTTGGTTGAAAGGGTTGGATTGACCTAAAATTTAATATTTAACATATTATTTATCTAATTTTAATCATTAGAAGTACTTTATACTAAATTAAACAATATTTTAAGAGAGAAAGAATAACACGTTTACTTTTGTTAGAGAATTACTAATTTTAAAAGTAAATAAAATTAACGATAGTGGCATCCTAATAATTTACATATATAATCTAGTTGGGTTTGGATACATAACTTGCAAAACCTAACCCTTCTCAGACAATTGTTTAAAAATTTAGAAAACAAACGCATACTAAACACTAATTTAAAATTCTTAAGCCCCTTACCTTTTAGGGTAGGAAACCCTACTAAACTTTCCCATTACCATAGTTAAACTACAAAGATAAAATGGAATATAAAAATAAATTTGATTTAATATTCAATCCACAATAAACCATGTGTTCATTTGACAATAGTTTATTTTCAATAGTTTATTTAGATAGTGTTTATAAATAAATTAAAAAATACATAGCTTTTATATTGAATGTGTAACAAAAACTAGTTTTTTTTTTTTTAAAAAAAAACACTAATAAATAAGCAAAAACTAAATGCAGTACATATCTTGACAAAATAATTAAATTTTAGGAGATAACTTGGAATCCAAGTTTCAATTATAAAATAAAGCAGATAATGTGATTGTATTGTTATAAAGTGGTTTAGACCACTTAAAATGAACAAAATCACTTGGAAGAATCCTTATCATGATGATTTAACACAACAGAAAAATACCCAAAAAAAAAAATGGAGTTGTGTCCAATCGGGCGGTAGAAGACAAAGACCACTTTGGATATAGATGGGAAGAGCAAGAAGCAAGGAACCTCTACACGTAGCCTATAACAAAATAGTGAAATACTATTTTATAACAAAAGCCAAAAGCTAGGGAAGGAGCCGAAGCTGAGCCGATAAAAAGAGAAGAGAGGCACTAAACTCAAGGGCAAAGGTAAAACAGTAAACAAACTTGGGGAGCAAGAAGATTGAGGAATAAACCCGGAGCTTTCGGTGTAAGCATCAGCTGTCAATTCATTGTTATCTGTACTCCTCTTTTTCTCTTTTTTTTATATCGAAGATTTCACTCCTCGTCACCATTTCGTCACGCCACGTTATCAATTTACGTCACCAATGACATCTTATTCCTTTTCTTTTTTCTTTTTTTTTTTCCAATTTTTTCATATTCTTTTTTTTATTTTTTTCTCTTCTAGAATCTAAAAACCCTCTCTTTCTCTCTCATCTATTTTATTCCTATCCGCCTCCTACCTATGTTACTTCCGCTTTTGTTCCACTTGTTTGATTGGTAGATTTTGCAATAACTTATCCTTTTCTTTTCTTTTTTTCTTTTTTTCTTTTTTTAGTTTATGAACTCGGTATTTTTTTTTTAAATATTTTTTGTCATTTTCCTGAGGCATTTGCATGTTCTGTTTTAAAAAGGTCAAAAGGAAAAAGGGATTCTTGGATAAAGAACAAGACCCTTAATAATTTAACATTAACAAGACCCTTACTAATTTAACATTAACAAGTTAACACAATCAAAAGATTTTTTTTCCATAGATATTTCTTGCAATTATTTTGGCAATTTGGAAACTGCTTACTTTTGATAGTTTGTTTGTTTGTATATTGTTTATAAAAATATATTATTTTAGTAACTTTTATGTTAAATGTATATATAAAAAATGTTAAACTTTTTTTTTTTTAACAATTCTCAATCCCATATGATATATCATTTATATATATATTATTAATTAAATGGTCTATTTAATAGTTATGAATCTTATTTAAATGACTTGATGGATCATGAGATTAATGTTAATCATATGAATAGTACAATAATAAGTTGGAAGAATTTTATTTCATCCAGAAGAAAGCCCTACCAAATCAGTTATACCCTAGTTTTTTGAGTTGCTTTGTTGACTAGTAGTTTGCACAATTAGGTTAGTAACACCATATGATTATCAAAATGCTTTCAATATCACAAAGAAATTAAAAATTGATTTCGTAAGTATCTTTTTGTTTTTATAGATGAAAAATTGATTTTGTGTAAGTTTGTGAGAGTGTTTGGCTGGTTTTTGTAAACTTTTTGCTTCTTCTTTTTTTTTTAAGTCATTTTATAGATAATCTAATTTTTTGTTTTTTTTTTTTTTAAATAAACTAACTTTTAGTTTTTTATTTTAATTTTTTGTCATATATTTAATATTTAACATAAAAGTTATTATACAAATAAGCTAGTTACCAAAAATTGCCGAGTACCCAATCAGATACACATAGGCCTGCTTTGTAATATCTCACTCTCAAGTAGTTGTTATTGAAAAATAGTTGGAGAAAGTCTTCAATGGAATCTTCGTTTTTCAAAATTACTGTATTGGTCTCTGCCATGAACCCCAAGCATTTCCATGAGAAAAGATTGCGTATCACCCACAAGGGAGAACCACCTAATTTTTAAAATATCATATGAACTTGGAAGCAGCAATGCAGCTTGACCAGATTCGAATTTAAGAACTATAAGAATGAGATAGAGACTGACTCAGTCATGTCATGGGTCAACTCATGCATTCCAACTCATAAAATGTTGTTATCTAGTGAGAGAGAGAGAGAGAGTTATCTAAAAATTTTCTTAATACCAGTATAAGAGACAGAGAGAACTTCAGTTAAAAAACCTCTTAATATAATCTTTTTTTGATAAACCTCTTAATATAATCTTGTTTGCTAAACTTATGGATATAAAATTTTTAGAATATAAATATAGGCAAAAATCTTCTTCGATCCATATCAATATGTGGTATTTTTATCATGGTCCTTAGTTTTTTAAATGTCAAAATGCAAAACTAACTTTCTAAATTTCATTTTTTATCATTTCAGTTCTCTAAATTTGAATTTTTTCAATTCAATCCTCTAAATTTTAAGTATAGTCAATTCAGTTATCCGTTAAGTCTTCTGTTAAACATTGTCGTCCACTTACCAATATAAATTTCAATTATTGCGTATTACAATGACTACTTAAAAGTAAATATTATGCCAATTTTCTATAAAAAAAAAAATATTATGCCAATTTAGAGAAAACTAACGGCCCATTTGGCAGAGAAGTTTGAGTAATATTATTTGTATTTTTTTGAAATATGTGTGGGTGAAAAAGTGTGTAAAAATGCGTGTAATGTTGTTTAAAAATTGAAAACATATACTCCCTCCGTCCCACTTTTTTTTTCCTATTTGAAAAGTTAAACTTTTTAAGGGAACATCATTTATTGTCTTGTCTACCTTTTAAAAATGTATATGGTCCATTAAATTAGTAAATTTATAGGGGTATAATAAGAGTATTAATAAATTAATGATTTTTACTTTTAGAAACATGATAATATTTTAAGACATTTTAAAATAAAATAGAAGATAAAAAAGTAAGACCGATAAAATATTTAAGATGCTCTATCAAATTGGCCTAAAATTTCAAGAAAAAAGGTAATATATTTTGGGATTTACCTAAATGTATCTGAAGGAAAAATTGACTGACTCCCTCGAAGAAAGCAGAGAAGGCTACCTACCGACCGTTTCCGAATGTGGCAGCCGGGGCATTTACGAGAAGCATAGGAGGAGACATGTCAACTCCAATGCAACCTAACCCCATTTCGCATGTCCTTAGTCGACATATACAAATAGATTGGCTCTCTTTTCAATCTCACACTTGCCTCGCATTTTTGTCCCATCTCGCCTAATTTCTTTACTGTACTTCAACCTACGTTTTTGCCTATCTATACTTTTTTTTTTTTTTTTTTTGAGGATCTATACTTTTTTTGATAATGAATCTGAGGCAAGATACATTTTGTAATTTTCTAAAAAATACTATTTCCTCTAATAAATTTATTATTATAATATTTTAAATTTTTCATAATTAGATTAATAATTATTTAATTTTTAATATACTCATTACAATATGACTTGTAACTTTTTAAAGTTAAAAAAATTGTAAGTAAAAATTTGATATAGGAGTCGGTGTTATTATTCGGATATAAAGAAACCAAATGATCTAACTGTAACCTTATGAAAAAATATACCTCACAAAAGTTACACTATAATCCAACCCATTGTTAATTTCGATTGTGAGGATAACTTTTTGCTTCAAACAAGTTACACTATGTACTTGTTTGGATTGCACTGAATCTGAGTTTATGGTTTTAGTCTTTTTTCTTTTTTTTTTCTACACATGAACAGTAAAATCATGTGATTTTACTATACAGGGAAAAAAACACTGTTCATGCACTGTTTATGCATTATTCACTCACTATTCATGGGTCCCACGATACTATTCACACATTTAAAAATTATTTTGTTACAATATTTTCAGTTTTCAGTTTTAGCAAAAATAAGTTCAATCCAAACAGACTCTATAATAACTTTTTGCTTCAAAGTTGTAGTTTTGTGGATAATCGTGGTTTTTAACTCGAGTGTGTATGTGAATGGTAATTAGTTTAATTGGTAAATTTTTTTAAAAATAATAATAAAATTTTAATTTTTTTTAATTTTTTTAATTATAGAATAATTTCATATTTTTTTCCCAAATTTAGTAAATTATTTTAGAAAATTTATAATGACTAAATGGTGAGATTTTGGTTTAAAAATTCTCCTTGAAAGTTTTATACAAGATGGGGAGGGGTTGTTTACGTGCAAGAGTGTGAATAGTTGGGAGGTCATTCTTTTTTTCTTTTTCTTTTCTTTCTTTTTTTTTTTTTTGTAAAAAGGATGCTGCATTAGAAACTAAACAACTGAATTACAAGAAGGAACAGATTGATCAAAACCAACCCTAGCAACGTCTAGACTAAGCAGAAGTATAACATCTGCTCGGGTTTAAGAAAACAACAAAATCTTGGAGCAACTATGCATCTCTTTTAACTAACGCATCTGCACATTTGTTAACTTCACGGTAACAATGGTAAATTTGGACCAAAGGAATTTCCTTAAGCCCGTCTTTACAATCTTTAACAATCGCATCAAAACCATTTGGATTCCCTTCATCCTTCTTCAAGAGATCCACAACCAACTTCGCATTCAACTTTAAACCATATCCAAAGTACACAAAAAATGAAGAGAAGTTCATTCATATCACAACACTTTGCTAGAAAAATGAATGGAGCCCACACGCTTTCAACGTCAAATCTCAAACCTTTGTTTAGCATGTGATCAGCAACAGTTCTTTTGTTTTTCTTTTTTTCCTTTATCGAAACACTACATTGATATAGATAGATACGGCCAAAGTAGTCCAAAATAATATAGCAATGATGATGGATGGAGAATATTTATGGTCACACGAGCAAAAGATTGACAGCCCTTGGATTAAGGAACTGGATTAAGTCCAGGCACTAAATTCGATCTAATAGTAAAATGTATTTAAAAATAGACACATGTTATCATTTCAATGAATCTAATATTACTAGATATTAAATCCAGTCCGTCCATTTCCTATTCATAAATAAAAAATTAAGGCTGAGTGAACTTATAGTACATAATAATATACCAATACTCGATGAGTGACCAACAATGTTGAGGTTAAAGTCAAAATGTGCAGACGAGACACTGTGCATGAGATTAGCGGTGTTAAAAATCTTCCGTGTTTTGATCACAAATATTAAAAATATATATATATATATATATATATAAAGATTAGTGAAAAAGAAGGTAAAATATATATAATTGTACTCAGACAGCTGTAAAGTAGGAAATAGAGACTTCCTTAGAGAGAAAAAAAATAACAGTAAATTAGTACTAGATATGTGTATAATCAAAATGTCCCTCTCATAGGAATAGGAAGAAGAAGCAACAAACATGGTCTTTTCAGGAATGCGAGGGAAGGTAAAAAGCTGACTCATGTGCTCTATGAAAGTAAAGCATATCAAAGCTTTGAAGTAAACGAGTTCCCTCACAAGGAAAATAGTTGCCAAGAATGTTCAATTACTAGAAAATAAAAGAAACAGTCATTGGCTCATTTGGGTAATTTTATCATATATATTTTTTACTTGTTGAAGTAATGACCACAGATGGAAAATCTAACAAATTTTGAAATTCATGGTACAAATAGACACTTACCATTGATAAGTATTGACACGGTGGGTTATTTGTTTTAAGTGTTATGCATAAGTGCAAATGTGATCAATATTTAGAATCCGAGTAGAGTCATTAAGTGCAAATGTTTTTTTAATACTTAATTCAACTCGTTTACAGTACCATTGAATTAGTCTTAAAACATTTACGTAATGTAACCTTAAATTATTTGTAAGGTTAAATGGCTATACAAATGAAAACTAATTTTTCATATGGCTTTATATATATTTAATTATTTATAACTTAATTAGAGCGAATTTGAATATTTATGACATCATAAATTTGTCTTTTTATTTGTGCCACTTTTCTCTTTTTAAGCAGCATTTTTTTTCCCCTTAAAAGTTCCCATGTCATTCATAAAGTGACTGCTCAATTTTATTTTTTGGATAGAAGTATAGAATTACTGAATTTTATTTAGACAAAGAAAAATATCGATTTTTAGGGACTGTTTGGTAACGTTATTTTAGTAATGTTGTTTATATTTTTTGAAAGTACGTGTAGATAAAAAAATGTGTGAAAATATATATAATGTTATTTAAAAACTGAAAACATATATTTAAATATATGTACCAAATAACCCCTCAAATACTACACTACATTTTTTTTTTCATTATAAATTTTTAACCGCCTCCTATGTCCAAATGTCCAACATAATGAAACAAACTTTAGCTAATGTAGGCAATTCATTGTCTAGTAAAAAGTAAAACCCAAAAAAAAAAAAAAAAAATGTAAAGCATTCCTATTGGCTATTGTCGTGTAAAAAGAGGGAATCAATATCCATTCACTCGCAGTGGTGTGACGGTAACGGCGCGAGTTTAAATTGAAAAAAGCGGGGTTTTTAAAAAGAACAAAAAAGATAATGTTGTAATTAATAATAATTGAGAGAGGGGGAGGAGAAAGTGACTGATATTGGGAAGCGAGCTTACGCGTAAAGGAGAACGCCGAACGACGCGGCTTGACCGTCAAGCTGCTACTGCTACTACTTACTTATTGCTTATAGTTTAACTACATAGTATTACAAATTTACAATGCCGCGTACTCTTAGTATAGTGGTCATTTCACAAGTATAAATATTTGTAGGATTTGAAGGGCAAGGGTCAGGTTTAAGTCTCCAAAAGGAAGTTTCACACACATATATACACTTAGATTAGGCTAGAATATAAATTCTATCTTATATGAAAAAAAAAATACAAAGCGCATCCTTAGTGTAGTGGTCACTTCACAAGTATAAATATTTGTAGGATTTGAAGGGCAAGGGTTAGGTTTAAGTCTCCAAAAGGGAGTTTCACACACATATACACTTAGATTATGTTAGAATATAAATTTTATCTTATATAAAAAAAAAATACAGAGTATTACTATTATTATTCTACTCCCTACTAGTAAATAAAGTTAAAACAAAACCCGACACCTATGAGTGTGTGTTAGTTAAGTCGGCTTCTTCTACTTGAACGTAATTATAGTGACAGCTCTATCAAGAATGCTAATGAGCATGAGTCGAGAGTATATAGTTATTTTCCAGACACTTTTTAATGTAGAATTCGAACATAAAACCTTCACCTTTCAAACCCTTAAAAGTGAGCTCATAACAACTAGATCAATCACCTGCGATAATTAAGTATAATTATATTGATATACACAACAAAGTGGTATTGCATGTCACACACAATGAAATAGTGTTTGTATGGCACATATACACATACGTAACGAATACGAATCTTCTATATCATTTTTTTTTATAAAATAACCAAAGTTTAAAATTTAAAAAATAAATAAACATTTTACAAATTATAATGGCAGGTAACTGTCAGTACTTCATACATACACAAGTCTTTCCTTTCACTCTCAAATGACTTCAAAGTTCAAACAGTCAAACCCCGCCCCAAAATACAAACCATGGTTAGTCGTATTTAGTTACCCTGCACCTACAGTACGTGCCACGTATTACTAAGCATTTTGCTTAGCTTACAACCAGTACGGAAGTGTGACGCGTGTCCCCCAAGAATACAACGCGGTTTCTTCCTTCTCACCGCCCTATTTATCTCCCCTCTCCCCCCTTCTTCTCTTTCCCTCTCATTTCCTCTTCTCTCAACTATCAACTCACTTTTACTTCCCAACTCAACTCTTTCTTTCTTAAGCTCACATCATCACCTTCTTTCTTGTTTTTGTGAAGACTTATTAGTTTCTCCGCCGAAATTCAACCCAAAAACGATAATGTTTTAAATTATCGTTTACCTTCAAAAGCTTTTAAAACATTTCTAAAGAAAATCATTTATGGCTGACAACATGGCGAGTATTGAATCTTGGAATTTCCGTCACTCTTTCGCAGACACATGGATCACCGATGCTCTTCAGAAATCGATTTCGAAAGCGAATCCAGCGACTTTGGCAACCGATACGCTGTCTCCGTTGCTAAACCTCATCAAGCCCGACACGACTACGTCGCCTACTCCAACAGTTTCGGGCGTTTCGGGCGGTTCGGATCCCGAGACTCCGATACCGAAACGCCAGCGAAACGCGATTCCGGTTTCTGGAGGTGTAGGGAAGGTTTCGAAACGGAAATCGCGCGCTTCGAAGAGGTCACAGACGACTTTTATAACGGCGGACGCAGCGAATTTCCGCCAGATGGTGCAACAGGTTACCGGCGTGAGATTCGGTAACGCATCGTCGGTTCCGATGGTGCCTATACTGAAACCGGAGCCGCAGAGACCCGGTAACCGGTTACCAGGAGGAGGAGTAGGAGTTGGAGCTTGCTTGCCGACTCTCGATACGTCGGCGTTTTTGTTGGACCATCATCAGCAGCAAGTGGTGGGATCCAGCTCAGCTGCGGCTTTAGCTGGAGGAGCTGGAACTGGACTTGGTGGGTCGGGTGGGCCACTTTCTTTTGGGTCGAATCTGGGTCACGTTTCTGATGGTCCCGGTATTGGTAGTTTCGGTGGTGGGTTTGATTTTGACACATTCGCGAACTTTCCCACTCTCGAGTCGTGGAAAGTCATGTGATACTTCCCAGCATATTTTTTTGTTTAATTTTATCTTACCCTTATGAATATGGTTTTTTCTTTTTTAGATTTTAATTTTAACCCAGGACCCAGTGGCTGGATCTGTTTATAATTTGGGGGAGACCGTGTTTGGGTAGTAGCTCTTTTTTTTTTCTTTTTTCTTTTTTGTTGTTGTTGCAGCATAGTTTCGTTGTTAATTAGTGGTGTAATGGTGATATGGTATATTATTATGGATTATGGATTATGGATTACTTATGGGTTATGGCTCTTTGTTTATTTTAAAACTTTTTTAAGGCATTAGGTATTTCTGCACTTTGTATGATTTGTACACCTATAGTGTAGCAGCCTTATTTTATATGTGATCTTTGATCTTTCTAATCCAAGACAAAGGTTGTAAAAGAGGAATGTGAACCTCCACGCAACGTTGTACTACTATTCCAGAAGTACCTTCTTCATTTTTTTTTTTTTTTTTTTTAATGCTTAGGCCTTAGCTAGCCGAAGTGACAATGTGTCGGCAAGTTTTATTAAGGACACAGAATTTTGCGGCATTGTGCATCGTTGGCACAATTTAGAGCTGACAGCAAACCCACCCAAAATTGGTACCCATAACTTTTGAGTCGACAAGATGTTTTTTCTCTTGTTCTGTGGGTTGTTTGGGCAGCCTTTGGATTACGTTTCAGCGTTTTGCCCTTCTTCTTCTTCTTCTTTTTTTTTTTTTTTTTTTTTTACTAGCATCTCAGCGTTTGGAACATAAACAGGGTGAACAATAATCGAAAATTATATTTTTATTATTTTCAGTTTTCAACAAAATAATAGTATTCAACGGCATCCTTGGTCACAACTCACACAACAATAACTAAAGCCTAAAGATATTTAGGTAAAAATATAAGAATAAAAAAATTCCTTGAGTTATTATATATGGGGTTTATTCACAAATCACAATGTTGATATATTTTGACTTGGCTTGTTTGCTAGATAGTAGGTGTGATGATTTTATAAACCAACTTGCCAAACCTTGTAGAGAAGAGATTAATAAATTATTTGGCTAAACTAGTTGGTGTGTGGTGCAAGTTACCTAGTAAATTAATGTTATCCTTTAATAAATAAAATACAATGCCTCTTTCTGGGGGGTACTGATATAAAATTCAATGCTAACATGATAGGATGAGATGCGTCATTCATTCATTATTTAATTAAAAGAAATTCATCCATCTTCAACTAATTTATATTAAAGTTAAAGGTGCGAAGGGTTTACTCAAGTCAAAAAGTTCTAACTAAAGAATTGGCCCTCTAATGGGGTTAGTTGAGTGCATGGGCAGACTTAAGTCTCGATTTGAGAGTTGAGTTTGCTACAATCCAATAATTCTTAATATGCTGCGGAATGCGTAACTACAAAAATATGAATTGATTAAAAATATTTACAATATAGATGAGATTACATCTTTTATTGATGTGCCAATCGTTTAACAATATATATACACACATTGATGAGACTAGTTTTAAATATAATCAACTGTTATTGTTAGTGTAAGCTAATAAAGAAAAAAAAATTATGAGAAATTTATTGAATTGGCCAATGATTCCAAGATCAAATACCTTTTTTTTTTAAGTGAAGTTAAAGTGGTATACCTTTGTGTTAAAATCATATTTCCTCTCTCTTTTGTGTGTAAGTGTTTATTTGTTTCTCTAAAATATAGATAGGTTTTCCTAAGATTAAAAAATGATAAATTTAATTCAATAAATGTACAAGTAGTGGCATTTAAGTGCTAACCCAATGATAATAGCATTTTTTGTGATGTTAACCCAGTGATAATAACATTTTTTGTAATGTTTTATTTCTGTAATTGAAATTTCACATTCCCACTATTTATCTATCTCAAAAAATAAAATAAAATTGTGTGCTTTATCAAGAAAAAGAAATAGTGTTTAATTCTTGCTTTAAACTTTGTTTACTCTTAAATCGGACAGTTTTTCATCTACTAAATGATCCGAAACCAATCAAATATATGTAATTGATTTAAAGGATGTATACATTGTCATTTTTCATGGCTTGACTTACCAAATATCATGTAAAATGTCTTTCATATAATACATAACAGGAGTCAATCACTGTTCATCAAAAAACAAGAGTCAATCACTTTTGATATATTGATAAAATGGGAAAGGCAAAATGTCCCAATAGTGGGTCATGTCACCCACGTGTATTGGTCAAAGTTTTGAATTTTGTTCAGAGGTTACTAGGATAGAATATTTCTGTATCAATATACCATATTGGAATTATTATATATAATAATAATATAATGTTCATAAAAATATATATATATAATAAGTCCATACTTTATAATTAATTCTATTTTATTAACTAACATAAATTCATAAAAAGATGTAATAATTTTTTTAATAAAAAAAAGTTCATAAAATATCATCATAATTATACAAATCTCTTACATAATTTATTTATTTTTTTGGAAAAAAACTTCTCATACATAATTAAACTAACAGAAAAAGTTCATAAAATCCCATAAAAGTGAGCATTTTTCTTTGAAAATATTTATAAGAAAGCCCACAAAGTCAATTTTGATCCAAAAATGCATATTCTTTCTTAAAATGCCGTAATTCTGTCAAAACGGTTGATATAAGCCAAAATTTTGACTAAGATGAAATAGAGGATTTAGTCTATCGATTTATGAAACGAAATAGAATATTTTGGCTAGAGCAAAATAAAATTTAAAACATTGGTATTGGTTGTGTCAGCACTCAAATTGAAGTTGACTTTGTTGACTACCATTAAATTTTGAGGTAAATTTGATTTTGTCCCATAAAGTTTTAAAACTTGGATTCGTACATTTAACTTTCATATCATTTGGAATTAAGTCATTTCGTCAATGCACCATACTGAAGTGTTGTCGAGTGCCAACTAAGTTCAAAATGATGTCATTTTTTCATTCAAAACTACAACGTCTTAACTTTTAACACTTATTAAAGCCATATAAGATACTAGTTCAACTAAACTGTAATTTACACTCTTAAAGTTTGAAATAATTTTGATTTTTCTTTTTAAAGTTTCAAATTATGGATCTATAAAATTAAGTCATTTTGAATTGAGATGACACTCTTAACAGACGCCTAATCACAATGCATGCATGGATAGAAGAGTTTAAATCCAAACAATATGCACGAACACCTAATCGTTTTGTTTTGATTATTTTTTCCCTAAATTTCAAATAAAACCAAGAAGAGAATCTTCATACTTAATTCAAAGTATTAAATTACCTAAGCCAAACCAACAAGATAATCTCACTTAGACTTCTTGTACCTTTGGCACCAGTGACTGTATTATAAATTGTGTTTTGATTATTTTACATCCAACAGTATCTATATTCTTTCACATCAAATCCACATTTTTTCATATATTGTGTAAAATGTGAATACTTGGTATAAAAATACGGACATTGTGTGAAACATTTTGCATCTAAAAATGTGAAAGAACATTTAACCTTATAAATTATAAGTGCATCCCCCCATTAAATATAGAGTATGCATTTGGCTAATTTATTTGTTGTTAGTTTATTTACATTTTTTTTTTTTCAAAGACAAAAAGTAACTTTAGCATAATCTGGATGTGTTGGAGATGTCTATTATTAGAACTTGCTACGAGAGACTTCAATTAGGATTAGACTTTGGAAACACTAGAAGGAAATGACGGGAAATTAAGTTCTTCTTAACTTTATGATGAGGAATCCACTACTGTCATTTTAGATAGACTTTGATAAATCCTGGCTGCATAACCCTTTTGAAACTATTTTTTTTTCCTCCCCGGTCCATCTTTTCCAAGATCCAATGACGGGTAGAATTTGCCAAAATGGAACTGGTCTCTTCCTAATAAAGTCGATCAAAAATTGAAAATAAATGTTGCCATCATAGCACTATGAACTTAATTTGGGTCATGAGTCAAAAAATGACTTCCCTAACGACAAACCCTTGAAAAAGACCGTGGCCATGGTGCATCCCATCTGGTTGCATTTCTCTATTAACCATTTCATGTCATAATTTAGACAAACAGACCTCCGTGATATATGGACAGCAGTACTTTGAGTCTTGAAAATCTAGGACTACAATTATTTTTGCCACAATTTCGATACAGTAGTGGTATAGAAAAAAAAATTGTAAATCCATGTGAATATAACACGAGATTACTTTTGCTTATAATTTTCTACATCGAAATTATGACAAAGTTGTGAAAAAAAGAAAAAAAAAGAAAAGGTAGTTGTAGAGCCACTCTTCTGAGTCGTTGTCAGACCGTTCACAGATCGAATATTTTGCAAAACAAGGAACCCCATCGTTTTGCATAAGGTGATAGATGCCACAACGTAAGCATTGGAAAGCTACCTTACTCGCTATAGATGTGAAAAGACCGCCACATGTTATCTTAGAAGATGCTAATCTTTTGAGTTTACATTAATAGATCTCAGCAAAAAAGAGTTTACTTTTAATAGAAGAGTGAGAAAAGATATAAAAATCTTTATTACTTATTAGGAGAGATGGTATAATGATATTGACTAATTGACTAGCTGTTTTTATTTTGTTCACGACTACATGTCATTCAATTTTAACGTATTCTGTGACGATATAGGAGCCAATTACTTTTTGTTGTCTCTTTCCCCCTTATTGGCAGTATTAAGAATTATACTTTAGGATCTTTTAATGAGAAAATAACAGTTCCCTAATCAAATTAATAATACTAATAAAAAAGAAAAAAATTTTGAAGACTCTTAACATCAGAAAAATTCTATAAAATTTAACATATAAGTCTCCGAACGCAAAAGCCAAAAATGTTTTAAAAAAAGATTGATTGGTTTTCGACCACTTGGTGGACAGGAGAAGATTCAGTATCTGCTTGTGAAATATTGGGAGTTCGGATAATGAGAAATTAAAAGAGAGATCAAGATGACTGATTAGTCAGTGAAATATTGGGAGTTGGCTAAAGAGAAATTAAAAGAGAGATCCAGATGACTGATTGGCCAGTGAAAAAAATCTCCATCTTCTGTTTTTTTTTTTTTATACGCAAAGCGTCACCAATGATGTCGTGAAAGAACATTTCCTTTCGTGTACCCTGTAACCCCCGTGTTCATATGAATACAAAAGAGTTTAATTCCAAAATAATTGACAATCAATAGATCATATTGTCTAATATATTAGAGATAGTTGAATTGAATTTAAAGGATAATTAGGAAATGACAAAGCAATCCATGACTTATTTAATTTGACGATCCTTCCTAAAATACTTTGCTATTTGAAATCAAACTAATTTGATATTTAAGGATCCCCTCAAAAAAAAAAAAAAAAGAAGATATTTAAGGCAATAACAGTCAATTGATTAAAGAGCGCATTAAAAGGCAAGAACACATTTAAAGATCAAGAGCACTTTTAATAATTGATGTTGAGTTTAACAAAGGAAAGACATTCAAGATTTAGTGAATGCTACACTCCAATTAAGTGTCACTCCTTCATAAGACTTAATCATTAATTCTCATTAAGCATCAACCCTTTGCTTGTATTCACATGTGCACACTTGAATGATCATATTTCTATGTCTAGTTGCTCACATGCTTGTATGCCTTCATGCTCATATGCTTAGATGTTTTGATGATCACATGTGCATGCTCGCACACCTGTGTGCCCTCATGCTCACATGCTTTGATGATTACATGCTCACATATTCACATGCTTGATTGATCGCATGCTTGTATTCTCATATGCTCGAATGTTTACATTTCTTTATGCTTAAATGCTCACATGTTTAGATGCTCCCATATTCACACGCTTCCATATTCACATGATCAAATGTCATATGCTCATACTTTCTATTGACCTTTACATGATTGAGTGTCCTTCACACGAACCTTTCTCCTACTTTTTGTTTATTTGCCTCACATGACCCATAGACGAACTATAGGGCTCAAATGTATATACGTGTTCACATATGTTGGAAAATTTAGACCCTAGTTGATAGAATCAACAAATTTTAAACCTAAGTTGTTAATTAGATTTATTATGAATAAACCTTGATAAAGCAAACTAACATCAATATCATGTC
This sequence comes from Quercus robur, assembly GCF_932294415.1. Lineage (NCBI taxonomy): Eukaryota > Viridiplantae > Streptophyta > Magnoliopsida > Fagales > Fagaceae > Quercus > Quercus robur. The sequence goes on along the minus strand of NC_065540.1, from coordinate 35,720,071 downwards.
AATATCATGCACAGCGGAATAGTAAATAAGACAAGATATGATGACTTAGGAAAACTAATGAAACAAACTAGTTTCATAGTAAAAAACTTAGGGGAAAACCTTCCTGAAAAGTAATTCACTATAATAAAGAGAAGTTTTAGATCTAGTACAAAACATTTATCCCTAGACTTTACAATCTTTGTAGATGAACTTACAGCAGAAACCTTCTACCGATTCAAAATCTCTGAACTTTTCAATATATGAATGCCACCCTTTTTGCACGTATCAAAGTACGTGACTAACCAATGATGCACGGCTCCCAGTATGTAATTACCACACCAACTGGAAGAAGATATTAGCTACAAAGTTCTTCACTTCATCAACAATGAAGATTAACAAGCAATTGGTTACAAAACCCTAAGACGCAAAGATGCAGTAGCTTATTTGAGAGAGAATAAGGCACTTGGTCACTTTTTGCACGTGTTCCCCTTATATTCTCTTATGTGACGGCTTTTAAAATAAGCCTTATATATGTTTAGGGTTGTGAGAAAAGAAACTCTACACATACATGTCAGCATGGGCTGAAAATCAGATCTGAAAATTCTGATTTCGTAATTCTCGATAGATACAGCTGTCGAGCTATCTATCGAGACCTCGATAGATAGGTTATCTGTCGAGCTTTAATGAATCAACACTTCTTCACTTGTTTCTTAGACAAATTTGCATGGCTTCAATACTAGACTTGAACTCTTGTTCCTTGAAGTACTAAACCCATCCTAGATCTACCCAAATATAAGTAAAGTGTGTTTTGTCAAAGGATTAGCCAATTCTAAATGACATATGTTCATAACAAATCCCACATATGTTTTAACAACATAGGCTCATTAGATAAATACCATTTATTCACTATCCAGTAACGATATATGAAGGCCAGTTAGGGGTGTCCACTGGTCGGGCCAGGTCGGGTTTATACCCGACTCGAATTTTTAGGGTGAGTGAAAAGCAAAACTGAAACTGACCCGTAATAATGGTTAGATCGTCCAATTCAGGTCCATAAGGTTTCAGGTTTGTGCCGTTCGGTTTCAGGTTTGGCTGTTGGTGCCAATATTTTGCCAGATCCATCGAATCTGGACTAGATCTCACGAGATCTCGTGCAGATCTAGTGGATTTCAAATAGCTCTTTGTCGGAAAATCAAAAATATCGTCAATATTTGTAAATTTTTGCCGGAAAACCTTTGAATGCTGCTAAATTTTGTTGATTTTATGGTCGAGTGGGGTGGCTCGGGTTTTTGGGGAGGAAACCCGCCAACCGACCTAAAGGTATCGAGTTCTATGGGTGGCGACCCGCCGCTGACCGTCGGATTGGTCAATTTGAGTGGTGGCAGTTTGGTTTCGGGCCGGTTCGATGAGTTGGTCGGGTTTCCGGGTTGAGTGGACACCCCTAAGGCCAACTATGACTAGGTAGGCTTGGGGTGCCTAATCTCTTCACATCCTGTACCCAAACTCTAGAATTTGTCTGGTAGGTAGACCTTCATGGAGTAATGTTTTAGTTCTTGGACCTATAACCAGGTGTCAACTCCTTCACCTCTTTTTAAGAGGCTCTGTGTATTCCTAGGCTTGCGTTGGCAATGAGTCTAAAACCGCTTTCATGGAGGTGAAGTATTGCGCACCTCGCGTTTGCGAGAAAGAATCAACATACTGATATATCATCTAAAGGAAGTACGGATCATGGAACTTTCACGAGAGATGTTTATTTAACTAAATTTAGCCCAAAAGTTCATTCGAAGGGTTTTTGTATTACATATCTATTTAAACACACGTCCCTAAAGTCCTAACAAAAAAATTGTTTAGTTAACGAGTGCCTTTTACACTCGTTAAGATAGAATTTTATAATGTAGTTAAAGCCACTTTTTATAAAAAGTTGAGTTACTTTCAACTAAAAATCATATTTTTATTTGCTTTTTTTTATTTTCCAATACGTTAACAAGTGCAATACAAGTGGAACCATTTTGAAGCTTGTTAACAAGTGCACAAAGGCACTTGCTAACTAAACCGGTAAAAAAAGAAAATACAAAAAAGAAGGGACACTAAGGGCCCGTTTGGTAGAGGAGTTTGAGTAGTGTTGTTTGTAGTTTTTTAAAATACGTGAGTGAAAAAGTGTGTGAAAATATGTGTAATGTTGTTAAAAAACTAAAAATGGGTGTTTGAAATGCCCTACCAAACAGTCCTTAAATATTTTTAGTAGATGTCTATTGTGTACTTTTTCTATTGGTCAACCTTGTTGGGGACCAACCTACAGTGTTTAACCGATTCCCTACAATTCCAAATTAGAGTAGTTATAGGGGAACATAAACGAATTATACTACTAATGTAGTAGTATGATTTTTGTTAATATGCTTTTTATTTTATACATATATGAGCCTTTTTAAATACTTAGGTGAAAAAAATAGGGAGCCAAAACGAAATTGCTTCTACCTCCTCTTTTGCAATTTTGCTTACTCAAGTGCAATTCTAAGAGTGTAACTAGCTTTTTTACTTTTTGTGTTGATGCAAGTAACAGGCTCAACTTCCCTGAGTTGAAGATGTGTCTAAAAGCCAAGCCAATCAAAAATTCAAAATTTCATAGCCAGGTGAGAAATGTAACCCCAATAATTCTAAAATAACGTTTCAATATTATGCTCCAAGCAATTTGGAGACCATAATTGGTTGCCTATAAATACGCATGATTACTCATGGTTATTTCTAAGTTAAGGGAGAAGGCTTGTACACACTTTCCCTCTATGTCCCCCTATGTCCCCAAGGAGACCACTCCCTCCAGTTGGTCTTGAATTTCTCAAAGCATTCTCATGATAAGAAGTGCTACGTTTACCCTTTACAATATTTTCACAACAAATTATAGATAATAAGCTGTTGTTCGTTCTAATTTGAATTCACTACTTAAATTTTTTTTTTTTTTATTTATCCGTAACAAATTATAATAACCTGTCACTTAAAATTTATTGTAAAAGTGTTATAAATATAGTATTTTGTGGTGTTGTTTTCATGTCAGCAAATCTAGAGAGAACCGTATCGTGTTCACATTTTCAGAAGAAAAGCTTTACTTTGGGTGGAGCGAGAATCTTCTAAATCCAACTCTGGTTAAATGGGCCTTTGCTTTTAGAGAAAGAGGAATAAAAAGGAGACCCACGTATGGGCTTCTCTGTTAAATTTTTGATAATATGGCCAATAATATATCGGGGAACTCGTAAGCAGGACTTTTTGCCCAATTTCACTGTAAAAAGGAGACCCTTCTTCCTCTTTTCATAAGCAAGACTTTTTCCCAGTTTCACCTGACATTCTAAATTAAAAACCTGCCCCAATGTCATAGATTTAAAAAATATATATATTTGTCAGATTTGTCAAACCATAGCCAAACTCTTTACTGATTGTGTTAGTTTTATAAAACAATAAAGAAATTAATAAATCAAAACGTGAAAGAGAGAATCTATTTGCTGCTGACTTTTTTTTTTAGGTTAACTCACTGATGTTACCATTAATATTATCAAATAATATTATAACCTCAATTGCATTTGACATCTGGCCTCCCATCCCATTATAAGTCACTAGATGCAGATATTTTATAAAATAATTTTTTAAATTAAATTTGTCAAGGCATTTTAGGTATTGTATTAATTGGTTCAGTCTTTGGACTAAATACTTGGCTGAATTCATTGTTTTCTACTATTCTGCTTTCAATTAGTAGGGTATATGTTTTCTAGTTAACTCGACTAGTGTAGTTTTTAATGGTTGAATAATAGATTTGAGATTTATAGGTTGAAGCTTTATTAAAAAAAAAAAAAAAAAAAAAAAAAAAAGAGTGGCTACTTCTTTAATTTATAGTCTTTATCTCTTAAAGATAGTTAAAATGGAAAAATAGTGGGTTCTAAATTGTTTGAGTATAAAATATTTTGTCATCAAATAAAAGATCTCGAGTTTTAAACTCAATCTACAAAAAAAAAAAAAAAATATATATATATATATATATTGATGTCTTAACCTAATAATAATAAGTAATTATGATAAAATGAAAAAAAAAAATGTGACCGAATGTTCTAAAGATATTTGTTAGTAAATTAATTTAGAAATTTTTTTATGGAAAAAAACAATAAAAATTTTAACAGAGTTTTCAATTTCTCATAAAAATAAATAAAAAATTTTCTAAAATAATTTATTAACAATTGATCCAACAAAAAATTAAAAAAAAAAATGGATTCTCACAAACTCACAATTTTACCTCTTTTATATGCTAAAATATGGATATTTTTTAAATATTTACATTTTTACATCATTTATTGATATGTATATATATTATAAAATATTTCAAAGATGGAATTGGTTCCATTCAGCCGCGAGTGTTCCACTATTACACTCGAGAGATTACAGCATTAAGTCTGATTGGAAATGTCAAAGACGGTGTGCTGTACTTGATGGTACATTTCTGTCTTTTTGTCCTTAGACTGACAGTGACTTGCCTCTACCTTCACACCCATCATGCATTGACTTTTGTCTTATACGTCAAAACTGTTGACACGTGTCCTTTCTCAACAAACCACACCTTATCCTTGACCGCTGGATCAGCATAATCAACGTTCAACACCTGGTCGACAGAGACTTTTGTGAGGCTGCGATTCCTTTCTTGAGAAATCATAGTATGCGGTCATCCACAGGAGACCGTGTCATCAATTTAATTATAACTTCATTTTAGGTATTTGTCACCAGAAAAGATTCGGGTTCAATTTTTTTTACACAAAAAATTGGTTGCTGTTTTGATCTGATAATAAAAGAGCTATTATCAGGAGCGAACGAAATAAATTAAAACTCTCTAAAAAAAAAAAGAGGTATTTGTCACAAAGTTAAAACTGATTGTCTGCAGTATAATTTGTCTCACCTTCACTTAAAAGTTATTATAACTTTTGAGTAGAATTTATGTCTTTCTTGTTTCTGTGTGTTTGTTTTTAAAATAAATAAAAAAATTTAAGATACTGGGTGTTTGGTAGAGTAATTTGAAAATTGTTGTCTGTAGTTTTTTGAAATACGTGTAGGTGAAAAAGTGTGTGGAAATATGTGTAATATTATTTAAAATGTAAAAATGTGAGTTTGAGATTGATGACCAAAATTTACTAATTGAGTTAATTGTAACCCAAAATTTAATTATAACAATGAGCACAATTTTTTTTTTCCAAAATAAATTTCACAAATAAAAATGGTTGATTATTAATTGGTGACACACATAGTATTATGTATTCGTAGACCAACTACTTTCCTTCATCATTCACTCATAGAATAGCTTTGACAAAAAATTACATACTTCTGACTTAGTTTTTTTTTTTTTTTTGTTGAGTGAAAAGGGGCAAAGGCAACCATTGTGACTTAGCCTCTTGAGCGTGACAATAAATACAACTCCGCTAAAGAATGTTGAATTAAGTCATAACTATTGTGGTCTGAGTTAGTAGTTTGTTATTAATTTTTTATACAAGTTCATTATTAACACTATTTTATTAAAAGTTTTACTAACTTTTAGAGCATAAATTTATAAACTATTTTAAGAAACTTTTTATGATAAAATAAAAAAATTACTAACATTTTTTACAACTTTTTTAATTTCTCATAAAATGTTTCAAAAAATTGATGATACATTAACCGGACTCTTTTGTCAATAACTTAATACTTTAAACAAGTGTCAAATTTGTTATCAATTTTGATGTATTCATAGCTGGAGAAAGCTCGAGGAAGATAGAATATTGGACAATGGGGGAGGTTGTTGACCTAAGAAGTAAATGGTGCCATATAGGGTTGAATGGGGACCATGAAGGGGTGACGTATCCTCTGACTTGTGTCAGTCATTATCTATTATGTTAATTTTTCGGAGATTTTGTCCCTTTTCTTGTTGCCGGGTTGGCTCCTCTATCTATGATCTCATGCTTAAGCCTGCATTGCGTCATAATTTTTTTCTTTATACAATTGTTTCTATCATTATTCATGTATATTGAAAATATGAATTTTGTAAGAGGTATGTCTATTGTCTAGGACACAAAGTTAAATTGCATTTTATAATACACACATTGACACAAGCAAAACTGCAAATAGATTTTGAATTCTAATATAATCTGTTCTTGTATAATAAATTGGGTTTTACTCACGAATATTTTAGGGTATTCATTAGTAAATTATTTTAAGAATTTTTTTTTACAGTTTTTATAATTTTTTATAAAATATTTTCAAAAATAGATAATTAATGTATGCTCTAAGGACATACATTTACCGGACCCAAATAAATCAAGTAATATTGCATTGACCTATCTTGAGATTTATTAAAACTACACTAACATATTTCTTAATTCTTAGTTTTGAATTGTACATAGACCGATAGATCTCCATTTCTTCTCAAAATAATACCTCCACCGCAACTTAGCACCGTCAAATTCATTAATAAGAATTGAAACCATTATACTTTTACTCGCTATTCGTTAATGAGAATTGAAACCTTTATAATTTTACCCACTCTTTTAATTGAAATTTCCGAGTGTAATTTTAGTTAATGACCTATATATATACACATGGGGACAAGATCAAGTTACACATGATGTAACTTTAAGTAATATTACACAACATAATAACTTTTTATTAAATTAATATGAAAATCTAACTGTTGGATTGTATATTCTCTATGTCTTTAACACACATCCAAAATTTCATGTCTATTATATGTTATTTACTATTTGATCATTAAACTCATCTTTTATACATAATTTTTACAATACAAAAAACTTGATTTTTAAAGATTTTATAGATAAGGTTATTGATCTCAAATCATCTTAAATTTTGCAATATTGTAGGTGTAAGGACACGTTTTGCAGCCTAAGCCCAAGATGTATGAGATCTTGGCCTAGTAAGCCCAGTACAGTAAATTTGTAGAGAGTGAATCAAAGAACTAGGCCCTAATGAATTGAACAATGGCTAATATGGATTTAAATAATGATCAAATAAGAATAAGAAGTATTAATCTGAATCAATTCACTGTCCGAGGAGGTAAGTCTTTATATAAATCAACTAGACTGAACACAAGTATAATTTTGATGGCTACAGTATTCTCTTTCTAATTTTTCCAATCCCTTCCTCATGGAGGGTCTCTTACATTATATAGCTCCCTTTGGACCATCTTGATCCTACACTTGTTGATCATCTGAGCCTTAATCTGAGCACCTGTCCCATCAGATACCTTCTTTAGCTTTCTGTGAGTTGTGGTAGCCAAGACAGCACTGTTTAGAGGTATTCTCCACATAAACGTGGCTAGAAAAGTAGTTGCAGTACATTCAATGCGGTGGTAGCAGCTTTCCCTTAGATATTTTTGGGTTTCCCTCATTCTCATATGTTTATGATGCCCGTCTCTATCACTGGAGCTTCATGGAAAGTCACTTTGATCATTGGAATACATATTTGAGTTGTACTTATCGTATCCGAGGAGATATTCCTCATTGGACAATCTTCCTATTTGCATCTTGCTCATTAAATCCTGAGCATGAACCGTTCATTATCATTCGTTCCTCCTCGGACCACTCACGCTCTCGGCCAAGACCTAAGGCCCAATATACAATTTGGGCCCTTAATCCTACAGTAAGGTATAAGGTAAAGATGTAATAAAAAACTAGATTTGTCAAGATTTGCATCCAATAAAAAAATATTGTGTGGTATAATGTAACTTAAAGTCTCACACACGCACACACATATATAGTACATTTATGTAAAGAATTAATGCATCATTTTTGCCTCTTCATCACTTTTATACCATGCTACTCCTACTCACTAGGAATGGCAACAGGCCAGGTTCGGGCCGGGTTTTTGCATACCCGGACCCGACTCGCAGGCCAAGACTCGTGACCTAGACAAGGCTCGATTATTAATCGGGTTTTTTTTTTCGGGGCCCAGACTTGCCTCGTCGGGCCTTGCGGGCCCCGTTTAGCCACTTAGGCCTAAATCTGGCCCAACCAATTTTTTTTTAAGCCCATTAAGAGTTTTTGCCAGATTCAAGCCCATTCAAGCAATATATGGCAGCCAATTCAAGTCCATTAAGATTTTTTTGTATTAAGATTTTTGGCATTTAGGCCACGTTATATGGCGGCCAAATCAATCCAAATCATATGCAGCCAAATCATAGGTCAATCATAAATCAATAAATCACCTGTTAATTATACATCTATAAATCAATAAATCATAACTAAAATCACCGGCTAAACATAAAAATAAAATAAATCCAACAAGTCCAAGAACTAAGTATCACAAGTTCAACAAGTTCAAGAAATTAAAAAGCTACAAAACAAATCCCACAAGTCTAAGAAATTAAAGAGGCTAAGAAATTACAAAATGTCTTATCCTCCACAAACCAACAAATTAAAAAGGCTAAGAAATTACAAAAGGCTAAAAAGGCTTAGAAATTACAAAAGGCTAAAAAGGCTTAGAATAATTACAAACCAACAAATTAATCCAACAAGTCTAAGAAATTAAAAAGGCTACTAAATTAATACAAAATGTCTAATCATCCACAATTGTGACACAACTCCCATCCTCTTCATTAGGCTCCTCATCATTAAGAATTGATTGAAGTGTACAATCTCCAGACATAGTTGAAGAACCTACAACAACAATGAATTAAAAAATGGAATAAACTTCATCAAATTGTAACTAGTAAATATAAAAATACAATTTTGATTTTATAAATAGAAATTAGACAATTGCTAACTGTTGATTTCACTCCATAACCAATTATGAGCACACATCATTGCCTCTATAGTCTTGGGATGTAGCCTACTACGGTGTGGACTTAAAAGTCTCCCACTAGTGCTAAAGGCAGATTCTGAAGCAACATTTGTGACAGGAATGGCTAAAATATCTCTTGCAATCCTTTGTAAAGTAGGATACTTGAGACCATTACTTTTCCACCATCCCAAAATATTAAAATCTTCACTCCTCTTCAACACTCCCTCATCAATGAAATGATCAAATTCCATTCTAGCACTCCCATGTTTCTTTGAACTACTTGAACTATTGTTCACAAACAAATCAAAAGATGACATTGCCCCACTCAACCTAAACTTCATTTGTGCCACAGGGCTTGAAGTACTTGCAAGAATATGAGAACTTCCTTCATTATCTACAGGGGACTCATTTATTTCTCCATACTCATCAAGCAAATCATAACAAAGATTCTTAATTTTTTCAATCTCCAAAATCAGAATTATCACCATAAATGTTAGGATAATAAAACTCTAATAACTTCATCTTATATCTTGGATCTAAGATAGCAGCAACAGCCATAACAACACTAACATTAGCCCAATAAGAATTGAATTTAGCAAGCGTGCTTTCTGCCATCGTACTTATCATCTCATTTGAAGACAAACTCTATTCATTCAATGCAATTTTCAACTCACACACCAAATTAAAATACATATTAGTTGTGGGGTACTTACAACCAAAGAAAAACTCAATCACACTATGAAACAACTCCAACCTCCTACAAATATCTTTGGCTAACTCTTAATCATAATCATATGGCAAATAAGTATAAGATATTTCACGTTTAGCCAAAAGTGGGAAAACATCTTTATAAATCAATGTAGTAGAAAGCATTAAGTAAGTTGAATTCCAACAAGTTTTACAATCTAAGACTAACTCTTTGGTGCATTGAATACGCAATTGACGTGCATTTTCTTCAAATTTCTACCTCCTTTTTGGTGATCCGGTCCAATAAATCACACTATCACAAATCCTTTCAATACCATCACCAATAAGAGACAATTCATCTTGAACAATCAAATTCAAAATATGTGCAGCACACCTCATATGCAACATAGACCCACCTAACATAAGAGAACTAGTATCAAGCTTATTCAAGAGAAGTCTTATCATGGCATCATTAGTATTACAATTATCAACAGTTATTATGGACAACTTCTTATCAATGTTCCACTCTAAAAAACAATCAACAAGGACTTCAGCAAGGACATCTTTCGTGTGTGGAGAAGGAACATAAACAAACCTAGAAAAATAATATGAATAATTATAACATAACTCAATAAACATTCAATTTAACATAACTCAATAAACATTCTAAATGTAAAGTCTTTAACATTCAATTTATAGATAAAAAAATTAACTTAAAACCCGGCTTTGCAACGTCCAAGTATGATCAATAAAATGAGCGGAAATGACCATAAATCCTCTCTTTTTGTTACTTGAAGTCCACATATCAGTTGTAATTGTCATCCTATTTCCATTCTTGTCTATCATCTTTAAAGCTTTCTCCCTCTCATTATCATAGATTTTAAGAATGTCACTCTTCAAAGTATTTCTTATGACAAGTTTAAACATAGGTTGAAGATCAGTCACAAATTCTCTAAACCCAATGTGGTCAACTATTGAAAGGGGATATTCATGTAGGATGACCATACGAGCAAGCTTATTCCTAACTCTAACTTGATCAAATTGGTAAGTATTCAAACTCATAGTTCCATCTACCTCATTTTGTTGTTTAATTAAGACTTGTTGTTGCATATCCCTTATATCTTTAAACTCCATTCGTGGAAATCTTGCTAAATGATTACGCAAATGAGTTGTATCTTGGCTAGACTCACCAAAGTAAAGTTTGTTACAATGATGGCACTGGGCTTTAAATTTTCCATCAACTTTCTTCCTTGTAAAATGAGCCCAAATATTTGAGGTAGTCTTTCTTTTTTTACTTGTATCCAAGTCCTCATTTGTAAGCTCTTGTTCTCCCTCTTCCTTTGTCCCTTCTTGTTTCTCTACCTCTAAATCTTCTCCCACTAAGTCCACCGTCGGGGATTTCGGATTCCTAATTGGTTCAGAAGTTTGGGAGTTAGAATCAAAACAAATTATCACAAATTTATTATTACACATACTCATTGATTAATAGGCACAAATTCATAATTACACAGATTCACAAATTCTATCAACGCAATCATAGTTGACAAGGGACAATGTCCAGTTCTCAAGGGAGAGCCGCTTGGCGAGGAAGAACCAGATTTGTTTGTGTCTTCCATCTCCGTTTTAGGCTCTGCATTCCCAACAAACACAAAAAACAATAAACAATTTCTTCCATTAAACAAACTATGTAGATATGAAGGGAAAGAATAGGGGAACAAAATGCTTTGAGACTTGAATCAGGTAAAAGATATGTGTACAAAAATTCACTACCATATTTCACACTTAGTTTCATTGATTTCAACATCCCCAATGTATTACTTATCATCAAATCCAATCCTAATTACCAAAACAAACCCAATAACACCACAAACACCTTAACCCATAAACCAAACCTTCACCCACCCAAAACCCAAATAAACATTATTATCATCACAACAAATTCAATGAACCACCACACAATCAAAACCTCCAAACAAATTTTAATGAAACACTGAAAAAAAAATCCAAAATTTTAAAACAAAAACCGGACATTTTGCCTCTTTATCAAATCCAAAAATCGCAATGATGGATCATACATTTTGCCTCTTTATCATCAAAGAGTGAGATCATGTAAAAAAGCTTTACAAATCAGACAACAGAGGAAGAGCGAGGTGTACCTAAGGTCCTGAGGAAGAGCAAGGCCGTGAGAGTGAGAAGGCGAGGCATGGTGTGACTGCGTAAGTGAGGGCATGTGCGTGAGGCAGTGATTGAGAGTGAGTGAGGGCTGTGAGAGTGAGGCCTCACCCACCAAATCAGACTACTTTCCAAAAACTTAGCATTGACATGAAACAGAGGAAAGGAGCCATAAGCAACAACAAATTTTATTCCTTATATAGCTTTTGTTTTTTCTTCTTCTGATAAGAAGCAATTCACCTATAATTTTTTTGTATTCACATACCAAACCAACACAAAGAACTGAAAACTGAAAAACCCAATTCACATATCGAAAAACCGAAACAAATGAGATAAGAAAAGTCTGCAAATTTTTGCTTACCCGTAACAAGATAGGCAAGCGAGACAAAGAAAATGAAGATTGAAGGAAGGAACACAACCATCCATTTATGTTTTATTAATTTGAAATTTAAATAATAATAAAATTTATTTTTCCATTATTGAGAAAAACTCCATTAAAGCAACTATCTAGCTTAGTTGTCCTACCAAAACTAAAATTTCTTTTTGCAAAAATTATAACTACCAAAATAATATTCACAAGATCGTCAATATCCAACCAAAACTCTCACACACATACAAGCGTAGAACTACTATATATAGTGAACAAGTTGGTACCTTTGATGATTTGCTACCACTTTTGGACAACCATAAACCATGAGAAGACGGTGAAGGTGTGGTGGGTCAAGAAAATGCTCGATATAGCCTCGGAGTGAGGGTGAGGAGGTGAGGGAGGCATGACTGACTCAGTGACTAAGGGAGTGTGGGAGTGAGGGAAAGGGAGTGTTAGACTGAGGGTGTGTCGAAGTGATTGAGCTGAGGGAGAGGGAGTGTCGAACTGAGGAAGGGAGGCGTGAGGGAGTGTGGGAGTGAGGGTGAGAGAGTGTCGGAGTGTGGGACTGAGCTGAAATGAGGGAGAGGGAGTGTCGGATTGAGGCAGGGAGGCTGCTAAGTTCTGAGTTGCTGCTGAAGAAATGAGGGATTAGGGTTAAATTATAGGTATATATATATATAGGGTATTTTTGTAATTTCAGGGTACCAGGTTTTTATTCGGGCCGAGTTTCGAGTCGGGTCTCGGGTTTTTTTTTTTTATAAAACTCGGACCCGCTTCGGGTTTTTTTTTTTTAAAAAAAAACCCATACCCGACCCTATTCCTAATCGAACCAGGTAAAACCTAGCCCATTAGGGTCGGGTCGGGCCAGGTACCCATGGGTCGGGCAAAAATTGTCATCCCTACTACTCACATGCCCATACAATGTGTGGCATAGTTGCAATTTTTTTGTGCCGATATTATTATTATTTTTAGTTAAAAGTTTGATGCTTCTTCCAACCACACAATAGAGTCACCAACATAAAGAACTTGCTTCATGCAGCCTTATTTTGTAATATTAACTATTTTGAGTATTTGAATGAAAATATATATGATCACTTTTGTTAGAAAATGTAGAGGACAATAAATATATTTATAAAGGAATTTCTGCCATAGTATGTTGAATGACTTTTACTTTGCAAGATGACCTTCACAAACTTCATATGAAATGAAATTCATAACTTATACATTGCAAGATAGTAGATTATGATATTGAACTTAATATCATAAGTCTTCAAATTTTCTTATCCATTCATAAAAGGGAAAAAAAAAATCCTCATTTGGTCTTCAAATTCAAATTATAGCATATCAAAACACTAAAATTGTACTCAAAAACTAAAATACTAATATCAGCCAAGGGGCAAAAAAGAACATAAATAAAGATAAAGCCACAAATCAATAAATAAAACAATTAAAAATAATAATATAAGTTTTTGTCATCTTAGACCGAACTGGATCGAATGGACTGGAGTGTACCCAAATAACTGAAAGGACCAAAATAGACCGAAGTGAATTGAATTTGAAGGCATGTATTAGTAAAAATCCTAGACATTAATTTAGTTACAGGTAAATTTATATGTGCACATACTTTTTTTTGGGAAGTAAGTGATATAAATTTATTGATGTATTGAAAAAATGATTGAAAATAAGGTTAGATGGTAAATAATTTTCTTTTTCTTTTTTAAGAACTTGGAATGTAATTTTTCATATATTTTTAGTAGTCATTAAAAAGTATTGAAAGTACTACAATATGGATTATACCACCGCACATCCTTGGTGTGATGGTCATTCCACAAGTATAAATACTTGTGGGACGTGAGGGGCAAGGGTCGGGATTCAAGTCTCTAGGAAGGAGTTTCACACACATATACACTTAAGTTAGGCTAAAGTAGAATTTCTTTCTTGTATCAAAACAACTATATTGATTATATAAAGTGCCAAAATCCTAAAAACAAAAATTGACTCTGCTACAATTTTTTTTCACCCCCTGAACTCTATGGAAGAGGACTTCACAACAATATACAAGATTTATCAACACATAAACATATAAAAGAAATATCTAAAAATCCCTGACAGAATAGACAATAGATTTAGATGAATGTCTCCAAAATGGTTCAACAACTGCAGTAAATGCTAAATACTAGATTTTATGTCAAAATTAGAATTGGCAAGCCATAATAATAGTTGACACAAAAAAGCGTTTGCGCGGTGCCTTTGTAATCAAAAATTGTTTAGGCCAATCCGTTCGTAAAGGTTGTTAATCATGACACTCTTGCAATGATGAGAACAATCAATTATCCACAATCAAAGAAGCATTATATGAGGCATGGAAACCAGGTTTTAGGGAGATAATCCATTTTCTAAAATCAAATCAAGGAGTGAAGCTAATTCAGACACACCGCCTTACTAGCTTGGAGAATGTTCCCATATTCATGGATGATATTGCAACATTAAAAAAGATGATTAAGCACATTCACATCCAAATTGCTCCTCAATCGGTTTTCCAAGAAGTTCAGGGACTAGCAAACATGGCGACAATATGTTTTACAAGGCTCTCTTGGATGGGATCTAATAATGCATTTTCAAATTGAATTTTTAACTAATATGGTCTTTACTCACCTATTAAATGGTGCCACAAGATTTGTCATTCATGGAAAATAAAAAATCCACCATTTTTTTTTTATAACCGATTACCCTATTATATTATTAATTCTTAGATTTCACTCTTACTAGTAGAAGTCATGACATAAGAGCATTGATAGCAAGTTACTTAAAATAGGGTAAGATGTACTGAATATAGATAACCAAAACGAAAACACACCCCAAAATTTACCCACATTAAATTTCTCATTTCAACCCAAAAAATGAGTTTTGCTATAATTGCTCCCAATCCTTAAGGATTATTATCCATTCCCTAAACATATATTTATTGTTTTTCATATCTTGGTAATAGTCATAAAGTAAAGTGGGCGCTTTGAATATTGAGTGGATAATAAAAAAAATGAATGAAAAAACAATATTTACAAGAAATATGGTTTAAAATAAGGAATTTGATGTGAGTGAAAAAAATGGTAATTACAATAAATCCACCTGTGGTTTAGTCCAAATTCACTTTGTCTACCCGTGGTTTGAAAAATGTCACTTTACCCACTTGAGGTTCACTCCATTTGTCTCCCGTAACCTACTTCTGTTAAAAACGAGAGTAAATATTTATTTTTGCTCCCATTTTATGTCTCTTTCCTCCCAAAACAAAAAACACAAACAAAAACAAGAGAAAAGAAAAGATTAAAAAGTTAAGGTTTGGTAAAAATTAATAACAAACATTTGACTCTCCCTCTCCTCTTTCACTATGTGTCTTTCTCTCTCCTCTTTATGTTTCTCTCTTCTAGCACAATGGCAACAACAAAGAATTACTATTAATGAAAATCATAATCATCCACCATCTATCAATGATTCAATTGGAAGTTTCACTTACGATGGACCAACAGTGCTCGTGAGACAACAAAGGACCTTCGTTGCTCTAATAAGCCAAGAAGATTGACGCCTCTCACTATGCAAAGTAACTGGGAAGCCCCCAATCTAATACCCACCTTTAACATCGCACCCCTAGTGTGGCAAGCCCACAATGCCACAACAACCCGCAGATCTGTGGGCCAAAAAGGAGAAGGTCTAGAGCCTAGTCCTTGCAAAACCAATATTTTATATCTCTAACCACCAAATACCAATCATATATAGTTTAAGTATAGTGGCAAAAAAACTTATGGCCTGTTTGGATGTTAAAAAATAGAGGGGGAGTAGAGTAGAGTGAAGGAGAGTAGTTTAATTACCTTGTTTGGGAGTTTTTTAAGGAAGAAGGGGGAGGGATTTGGAGGGGTTTGGAGGGGTTTCAACTACCTCCAACCCCTCATTTTTAATTCCCCCAAATTGGAGAGATTTGGAGGGAGAGTAGATCACATATATTATTAAAAATATAAATTATCTAATTTGCCCTTGATATATTAACAAAATTACAAAACGAATTTGTTTGTTTCCCTAGAAAATTTGAGGTTAATGAAGCAATTTCTCTTCACACTGTTTTTGTTTAAGCTTCACCATTTTAGATTTGAGCTTTGTGTAAAAGGTGTTTGGATTTTGAGATTCAGGTTGGATTTGGCCGGAGAACATGGCGTCGTCGTCGTCGTCGTCGGCGTCGACTTCGGCGAGAGCTGGAGGAGGCTCCGATCAACCTTCGCAGCCGCAACAGGTTACCGTTCATGGTGATGACTTCACTGCCGGCTTTCACCACTCGCCGTCGAAGTCAAGTACAAATCTCACGCCGCCGCGATCGAGTTCATCGCCGACCTAAACCACGGTCGTTGACCCGCCGGTCCAGTTGCCGATGAAGCATGACGTCGACTCCCCTTTGATTCCGGTGAACTATCCCGACGACGAAGAGGATCTCGCTTTGCTTGCTCTTCGTTCTCCAGGATTTCGCTTTTTTTTTTTTTTTTTTTTGGTTGTGTGCGTTTTGGGGGATTTGGTTTGTGTTTCTGTGAATTTTTTTTTTTTCCTCTACTTGTGCCTGCGTTTGGTTGCTCAGAAAATGTGGAAAAAAAATGGGAATTTGGATTTTGGTTAGAGTTTTAAAAAACCTACTAAATCTGATATGAACGCTTTGTTTTCAAATATTCAGATAACAGTTCAATTTTGACTGATTTTTACTTTTTTTTTTTTTTAGTTTTTAGGTGTATAAATTGTTTTTTTTTTTTTGAAACATTTTTTATTTATTTATTTTTCTAAAAAAAAAATCACTAACATATTTTAAGATTTGGACAAATGATAATCAAGTTCAAAACTTTATAAAACTAATAAATTAATCATAAATCAATGTTACAAGTTTATTTTCAAATAGGGGTAAATCTGTCTATTTTAATCATTTCCTCTCATTTCTTTTCTATTTTTTAAAACATCCAAACAAGGGGAAAGGCTAATTACTCCCTTTCCCCTTACTAATTTTAAAAACATCCAAACAAGATGGAGGGGAATCATTCCCCTCTACTCTCCTCCCCACTACTCTCCTCCCCTCTACTCTCCTCCCTCTCTAAACTTCCAAACAGGCCATTAATTAATTTTGCTTTTAGTCAATGATTAGTTTTTGCAATTGTACCTGACTAGTGATTGAGGTTATTTAGATTTCATGTATATAGCTCTGGGTTCGAAATGATAAACCTACTCTGAATCAACTTAAACTAGATTGAACACATATAGCTTAACTTCAAACTCCAAGTATTAGACTAATTAGCAAGGTGAGCAAAAAATAATGAGAGAGAGAGAGAGAGGGTGAAAAGGTGAGAGAGAGTCAGATTTTATTAATTTTTACAAAACCCTAACTTTTTAATCTTGTTTTCTCTTGTTTTTGTATGTGTTTTTTGTTTTGAAGGAGAGAAACATAAAATTGGGGTAAAAATACATATTTACCCTCATTTTTAATGGAGGTGGGTTATAGAAGACAAACAGAGTAAACCTTAAGTGGGTAAAGTGACACTTTTCAAATCACAGGTTAGCAATGTAAATTTTAGCCAATCCACAGGTGGGTTTACTTAAATTACAAAAAAAAAAAAAAAAAAAAAAAAGTGATTAGCTAAAATAAGGATCCCTACAATTGAAAATTTTTATGTAAATGAATAATGCATCTTCTTTTTTTTTTTTTTTCTTCATGCTCATCAATTTGAATACCATATTACCTCATTAAATTGAAATGTATTTCAGGTATATTTTCATAAAGATTGATAAGTTTAAATAAATAATTATTGTATCATTTTGATGCTTATTTCTTGTATAAGTAATTTATTAGAATAATGAATATTCAGGATCTATGCCCCTAGCCCTATAAAAAAATGATTTGATAATTGTGATCAATATAATTTAAAGGATAGTTTAGAATTTATAAATTGATTGGGTCAAAAAAAAAAAAAAAAAACTTTTGAATCATGTAAAGGTTAACTTGATGCAACTATAATACCTTTGCTAATAGTCACTATTTCTAAATAGTTGGACAAAATGGAAATATACCCCTTTCAGCGAAAAGTTTCAACAAAATACCCAATTTCTGAAATTATTTAGGAATATGCCCCTATTTTGAAACTCAATTTTATCAAAATCGAGTTTTAGTGTGGAACTTGAGTTCCACAAATTTTTTTTTTTTTTTTTTTTTTAAGTTTAATTTGACTATAACTTGATTTTCTAAAAATCGAGTTTTACATTGAAACTCAATTTTTAGAAAATAGAATTTCAAAACAGGGGCATATCCCTAAATAGTTTCAGAAATGGAGTATTTTGTTGGAACTTTTTGTCGAAAGGGATATATCCCCATTTAGGCCCTAAATAGTTATTCGTCTTAATCTAGTATTTTGGCTTTGAATAATAATTTTTTATTTGGAAATTCCCCAAAGGTGTGATCATAGGTTTGTATCTTATAAATACTAATAATATTATTTCAACTTCTAAATTACATGAATACATTTACAAAAGGAGAGAGCTATCAGCTATAAATGGAAATAGTAAAATGAGGCTTGTAGGAACGATGATTATGTTTTTCATAATTTTTTCAGTTGCAATGGAAGGCGATATTGACGGACGGCATAAACACCGGCGTCGTCCTCCATTAAAAGACCCTCATCATTGTCCCCTTAAGCACCGTCCTCCACCCCCTAATGACGATCCCTCCCTCCAAGTGCTAGCTACAAATTCCCCCCTTATATATGATTATAAATGTTATAAGGCTCGTGTTAAAGCAGAATGTAAGTACATAGCCATTAAAAAACTAGAGGAATGTCGGGCACTATGCATGGTGAAGTGTGCTGAATCTCTTCTTCATGACGTATATAATTGAACTATTGGGTTTCTGTAATACGTAACAACATCTGCAACATTTATAAATTTGGTTTGTATAATAAGAACAAACTATAGTTTAAAAACCAGAGTCCTAATTTTGTGACTTCATGTCTCAATATCCCCCACCTCCCCTAAAATTGTAATATATTTTCAGTTTAATAAATGTTCCCTTCAAACTATATAAAAAAAAAAATACACACTTCACCATACATAGTATCATGGATTCATTATCCAATCAAATATCAATGTATTATACACTATATGCCTTTATCTCATGATCTATAATACAAGTCAATTCTGATTTATGAAACACTTCATATATATCCCCCCCCCCCCCCCCCCCCCCCCAAAAAAAAGAGCAAAAAGAATCCGACAATTATAAAATAGAGACAAATATTTTCCTTAATTTTTAGTGCAAATTTTAGATATTGAGAGTTATAGGGGGAAATTTTTGTTAGTTTATAAAATCGGTAAGCTTATATTTTGATTTAGATCTTTCTCCACCTTCCCCCCAGCAAAAAAACATATGCACTTAAAGGTATAAGCATCTGACTATTTATGGGATTATGCAATCTCTCTCTCTCTCTCTCTCTCTCTCTCTCTCTCTCTCTCTCTCTCTCTCTCTCTCTCTCTCTCTCTCTCTCTCTCTCTATATATATATGTATATATATGAATTGAAAATGTTTGACTTTCATTGATCTTTGAATATTTTGCCATGTTACTTTCGTAATCTCACGAATTTTCACATAGCAATCTTTTTTTTAATTATAAAAAATAAGTCCTATTTAGAACTTGGGATTCTTGAAATACTTGGAATTCCAAATAGAAGAGTTTTGCATTTTTACTTTTAGAACTTAAGATCCTTGAAATACTTGGAATTCCACACATATTAACATTTTAATTGTTACAGTTATTTGAAACCATTTAAAACTCTTGTTCTTATTTTTCACAACATTTTCACAACAAATCATAAGTAATTAGTTGTTATTGGTTTTAATTTGAACCTATTACTGAAATTACTTTTTTACTCAATCAATAACAATCCATAACAACCTGCTACTTAAGATTTGTTGTAAACATAACATTTCTTTAAAATAAAATTAAATAAATAATTAGAACAATTGTTTTATTGGAATAAAGCAATCAAATATTATAAACAAATTTTTTTAGGAAATACTAAACTAATTCTAATATAAGTTTCTTAAATATTAATGTATGTACTCAATATAGACAAAGACTAGATCATTGCCTAAACTGGAGAAACCACCCATCTGACTAACTCTTTAACAGTTAGTCATTATGGTACTCTCTCTCTCTCTCTCTCTCTCTCTCTCTCTCTCTCTCTCACACACACAGACTTACAAGCTCATGCTCACTTGGCAACTACAACCAAAAAAAAAAAAAAAAAAGCCCATAAACTACAAAAACAAATATCAAAACAGCATCACGACCGTTTCCTTGTCCCAAAATCTCTTTGCTAACAAACTTCTCGCTAGGGTAAAACAAACTTGAAGTAATCCAGCCGATAAAACTGGGATCACTGCAGTAACCTGCATGTTCACTGAAATAACATGTATGAAGATTATCGATGATTCAACTTCAATATACATATTTCACTCCAAATTAATGCATAATTTCTTTGTTTCCCAAAGTACAAAATTTAATCTGAGCAAGACCCTTGATTTGTACAGAAATTGCAAAGTAGAATCGGTGATCAAACAAGCTAGCAAATGATATAGAGCACCTTATGGCTAACCATTGCTTTACTCTGGAGCAGTTTCTAATTACATTTTAGTTTCTTCATAGTTCACAAAGCATCAATGCATATGCTTGTCAGCAAACTATTTTTCTTGGAAGTGGGGCTAAAACAACAGGTCACATCACATATTTGCACTTCTACTGTTGGTATCTTCTTGCATGCATAATATATATATATATATATATATATAAGTCCATTCAACAACCATATTGATTATATAGAGAACTAGTGAATATGTGCCAAAATCCTAAAAATAAAAATTGACTCTGCTACAGATTTTTTTCGCTCCCTGAACTCTATGGAAGAGGACTTCACAACAATACACAGGATTTATCAACATATAAACATGTAAAAGATAATCTAAAAACTGCCTGCATAAGATAATGGTATAAAACTATCTTTTTTATATATTGGTAACTTAGTTACACATGCACCTATTAGGTCTTGAACCCAAGAACACGCACTCCACTCATTTCTTATGGGGAAGGAAGTGCCATTTGAGTCGAGCTTATCTATAACTAGCAGTATTGTGCTTCAAGGAAGGTATGGAATTAACAGTATTTGCTTATCTAACAATATAACAGTATCATGCGTTCTTGGAAATTAAAACATACCTATTTTTGAAGAATCTCTTTGTGAGCTATGAAGGAGAGAAAAACATTCCATATAAGAGCAATAAAATTAGCAGCAAGGACCTGAAATTGCTGTGGGACAAATCGGAAGTTGAGAAATTGGAAGGGTATCCACAACTTCCAATTTGCAAGAACAGCAGAAAACCACTCCTACAAAATTAAAGTCAAAATGAAAATGTTAAGAAACAAAATAAAATGGAAAATAACCCTGCCAATGAACCGCCTCTAAAGCTCATATAAATAAATGCCTTCAGAACCACCTGCTGAAGCTTCGGAATGACTTGTGATGGCCTTCCTTCTAGGGTCACCAATGTAGCTAAGAAAACTCCAATGAATATAGGAGAAAAGAGGAACTGCAATTAAATTACCTTGCATTAGTAGCATTAGAGATTCTTTTATGCAATTTGAGAAACAAATTTAGATATATTAGGTCACCTGATCAAGTAGAAGGCGCAAGAATGCACCTGAGGCTCCAGGCAATGGTACCAATTTACTCAAATACAAATACCTAAAGACACATCAAGTTGTGAAAATGAAGATTGAATAAGTAAATAAAGGTCACATGTATCAGAGAGGCCAGAAATTCTTTCTAAAAAAATGTATATTGGTCTTGGCTTTTGTCCAGTGCATTTGATGCATGCTCATCATTCCAGACTACCCTTGCCTCAGGTTCATAAATAAATATAAAAGATTATCCTTGCCTCTGATGATCCAAAAGCATATCCAGGAATAGATATAAAGAATCTAATTTAAAATAATTTTTCTATAGGTCAAGTAGGAAAACATCATTGGTAAGCATATATGGGGTCTCATGGGTGACACAAAAACAAATAACAAGGGATGTAAGTAAGAAACCACAAATTTTAGCTGCAATGTATATATGTACATGATCTTATCAAAAAAAAAAAATGTATATATGTACATGATGACTACATCAATTACAAATAAAATTTAGAATTTCCAATTTTTTAAAGCAAATAGAAAATTCAAAATGCATAAGAAATCAATCTAATAATTGTTAAATTACTGCAAAACGCATAGAAGTGCTATTAATATTATTAGATAAAAATAATGGACAAGTTGCTGTTGCTATATCTCCCATTTTCACACATAGACATGGACTCTGAAGCATTACCAGAAATGCAATGTTGGACCCACTAACACCAGACCCAACAGAGTAAACAGGAATGTCCTTTTCATGTCTAGCGATGGCACTTGATCAATCACGAGCTGAGGCAAATAAAAATAATTTTAAAATTCAGTAAAACCAGACTGATAATTGTTAAATCATTGCAATAATGCAGTACTTAGGAAATACACAGAAAAGAGAAAGCTTTAATTATACAATTTAACTTTCCATAATTTAGTAACCTCATCACTAAAGGTAAACGTTTTGCATCTCTAGTCATTACTAACTAAACTGTGGCAACATCTATGAGTCTCTGTGGCTTGCATATTTTATTTCCAGCTTAGTTGTACAAGTAAGAAATTGGAATATGTGCCACGAAAAGCAAGTGAAATAAGAGAGTGACAATCTGCAAGATGGAAATGCATAAGAATCACACTCTGATATACTGTTCTACCAAAAAAAAACACTCTGATATACTGTGGAATGCTGGAAGAAACATATCAACAAGATCATCCTGCAGTTGTAGTTATTCTCTAAACCCAATACTCCTTAAAAGATAGTAACCCTTATTACTATCACATCCATTAAGGATATGACAACCTAGACTCAATTTAGGTAGTTCAGAAAGATAAGTTGAAAGTTTGCCATTGTAATTTCTATTGGGATAATTATGAAGAACGAGTACAGAGAATCTGTAATAATCAAGAACCATTTTTTTTTTTTTTAAATAAGGGACAGTTTGAAAAAGACAGGCATCCTCTTAGGGACTTTGTTCCTGGTGAGTTCAACCTCAAGGGCACCTGAATTCTAATTATTACCGCAGTGTAATAGGGAGTGGCCAGACCATGATAGTACATATCTGTTATACTTGCAACTTGCAACTTGCAAGTATAAAAGCTAAGCTTTTTGGTTGTTTGTCTTCTTTGAACTTGTGATGTGGGCAGCAAATATAAGTAGAGCTTCCTTCTTTCTTGGATGGTTTGGAAGTAGATCAAAAAAGCTCTACAATGAGGCTTTGGTTTTACAATTTTTTTTTTAGAGATAAGTAGGTTTTAGCCCCAAGGAAAGAGGGAGGGGAAGATTCAAACTAGTGTCTCAGTTTCATGAGGCATTAGTCCCCATCCGATCCGATTACAGTATCACTTGGCATTATTGGTTTTGCAATGTCATGTATAGCAAAGCTGCCTCCCAATATACTTGACTCCAAAGACTTATCCAAAAAGTCACACAAAAGTTGGATCTTCTCCAACTCTGATCTCTTTCCCTTATTCATTTCTTCTTCTTCTTTTTCTTTTTTCAGAAGATAGTACATTCCTTACAAATATGACAAGTAAAATCCACCCAAATACACAAGTATACAAGGGTAGAGAACCAAAGACAAAACAAAATCAAAAGAAAATAAAAAACTATGCATGTGTATAAGACATGAAATCTCAAAAGCAATCTATATAATGATCATATGAGTCTGTCATCCAAGCACATAATGTGGGTAGAAATCATATAGAATGCATCTTTACCCAGTCCATTTAAGGCCACTTAAGATCTAAACATACTCAGTATGACTCTTCTATATGGAGCCAGCAGTGTGCATCCTACGTTGGCATCTCACTAAGCAACCCTATTTAGAGCTAGCAACTCATCGAGACGAAAATTAAGCTTTAAAACACTAAGGCAGGTGTACTAATCTGCAAACCATACATAGGCCTTAATTTAATAATAAAACTTTTTTATCACTACACTAGAATGTAACAATTTATTTCACCCTAAACCTACTTCCCAAAGAGAAACCAAACAAGCTTTTTATATATTTTGGAATCCAACTCATATTTAAAATTTAAACATCACACACACACACTCTAACTACCAATTTTGTATTTCTACTCTCTTTCACCCTTTTTTTTTTGGTTGAGGATTACACTTCTCTCAATGTAGCAGGCATCTATTTGGTATTATTTTAACTAAATGATACATGGCATGGCATGGGTGAACTGCCCATTATTGAGAAAGCTTGATCTCTTTTTTTTTTTTTTTTGGTAAATATTTTACAATACCACAACACCCTTCTTTTTTTTTTTTATAGGTAATCAGAAAACTATTATTAATGAGAAAAAACGAAAAGTACAAGTTGTTCATGATGATGAACATCAAGAAAAAATAGAACAAACAACACAACAAAAAGAGAAATCAGGAAACTAAGCTAAGGGAAAGCATAAACTTAGTGAGAGAAGAACAATTAGTAAAACCCCAACAACAAGACCACTCCAAAAGACTCCGTTGGCATAAAACCTTTAATTCATCCAACGTCTTCTCATTATCCTCAAAGGAACAACGATTTTGTTCCAACCACACAATCCACATCAAGCATCCTGGAACCAAATTCCAAATGTCTGAATTATGTTTCCCAAGCCACTGATGCCAACAAGATAACAAACCCGCTACTAAACCTGGCATAACCCAATGAATACCAAAAGCCTGAAGCATAAAAGTCCATAGGGAATGAGTAACAGGACAATGAAGAAGAAGGTGGTCTACCAACTCCCTATCACAACAACACATACAACACCAAGTAGCCAACGAGCGACCCCTAAACATTAGATTATCCAAAGTGAGGATCCAACCATGTGCAGCTGTCCACAAAAAGAACGCCACTCGCCTAGGAATCTTTGGTTTCCAAACACCCTTCCAAGGAAACAAAGAATTCAAAGCACCCCGAATCGCATGGTAATAAGACCGAATGTCAAACTTACCATCACCTTTTAGCCGCTAGCCAAGAGTATCACTCCTATCACCCTGAGGAATACGAGTTTGGATAAGCTGGAATAAAGAATAAGATGCAGCTAGCTCCCAATCTTCAAAGGCTTTATAAAACCTTAAATCCCATACTCTAACAGTACCCCCTTCTGGAATCCACAAAACCTCAGAGATACAAGCATCCTTGACCGCTGAACACACATAAAGCTCAGGATAAAGATCTTTAAGATTATTATCACCAATCCACCTACCATGCCAAAAGCGGATACGAGTGCCTTCACCTACTACAAAAGACAGATACTTAGAAGCTCTCCCACCCCCATAAATGCTTCTCCATAATCCACACCCATGAGTCCTCCTGCACACTTTAGTACACCACCCACCCTCACCATATTTTGTAATGATGGGAAACTTCATGACCATATCTCCACAACCATTTCCCTAATAAAGCTTGATTAAAAGACACCACAATTCTTATCCCCAAACCACCCATCTCAACGGGTAAACACACCTTTTTCCAAGCCACCAAAGGATATTTGAAACTCCCCTTAGAATACCCCTAAAGAAAATTCATCTAAATACTTTCCAATCTAGCAGCCACAGATTTAGGAATAGTAAAAAGGGATAAATAGTACGTTGGGAGGCTTGAGAGAGTACTCTTAAGTAACATGAGCCTACCACCCTTAGATAAATAGATACACTTCCACCTAGATAACTTCCTCTTCATTTTCTCCAAAATAGGATTCCAAATCGAAGCTGTCTAAAAAGAAGTCCCCAACGGCATCCTCAAATATTTCATAGGCAAACTGCCCACTCTACATTGAAGAATATTAGCCAATGCATCTAGATTATTCACCTTCCCAACAGGGACAATCTCACTTTTCCCAACATTGACCTTCAAACCCGTAAAGGCCTGAAAACAAGACAACACCAACCTTAAGGATAGTAGCTATTCCCTAGAGGCATCACAAAATAAGATAGTGTCATCAGCAAATAACAAATGGGAGATACACACACCAACAGAGTTCATAGAGCCCACATGAAAACCCAGAATAAGATTACACTCCTCTGTCTTCTTCAATAGTCTACTCAAAACCTCCATTATGAAAAAAAACAAGAGCGGGGATAAAGGATCCCCTTGTCTCAATCCATGAGAACAACCAAAATAACCTTCAGGGGAACCATTTACCAAAACTGAAAAATGGACAGAAGTAACACAAGCCTTAATCCATTTCAACCCAAAACCCATCCAGCCCAACAAATAAAACAAGGCCTCCCAGTTCACATTTTCAATATCAAGCTTGCAAACCACACCCGATAATCTACTCTTCAACCTGCTATCCAGATATTCATTTGCAATAAGCACTGAATCCAGAATCTGCCTACCCCCAACAAACGAATTTTGAGACTCAGAAATAAGATTATCCAAAACCACCCTCAACCTATTAGGCAACACCTTGGATAGCAGATTGTTCACACTACCCACCAAACTGATGGGCGAAATTCCTTAATGTTAATAGCATTACACTTCTTGGGAACTTAGTATATAAGCATTACCCTTCTTACAAGTTTCTATTATGCATAGAGTTTTAATAATTGAAAATGAAAGTTAAGAATAGGAATTAGTATATAAATAAATAAGATTGAACATTGTACAAGTTCTTAAAAGATATCAAAGCCCATATAAAATTTTTTGAAAATTTTCAAGTATATTGCCAAAATTTTAATGGTTTCACATTGATTTGCTTTCTCAATTTATTCTTAATTAAAAAAATTATCTGAATAAATTTCTTATATTTTGATTACTTTTTAAAGTTATTGTGTATATATATATATATATATATATATATCTTTTAGTCGACACTAGGCATGAAAAATAAATTACAATTTCTATTTACGTTCTATTTGTCTGATAATTAATTTCTTGTTTTATTATTTTATCATACTTAAGTTAATAAACATGTTTCGAATGAACTCTATTTTCAACTTTGTCTTTTATATCTTAAGAACTTTACCTTTTAATATCATTGCCCTGGACTTAAAATCCTTGCTCCACCACTGTTTTAGTTATATAACAATAAACTTAAACTAGTGACGGAGTTGAAGTAGCATTCAGG
This sequence comes from Quercus robur, assembly GCF_932294415.1. NCBI lineage: Eukaryota > Viridiplantae > Streptophyta > Magnoliopsida > Fagales > Fagaceae > Quercus > Quercus robur. The sequence goes on along the minus strand of NC_065540.1, from coordinate 35,692,773 downwards.
CATTTCCCATATATGTGATCAAGCTTTCAACTAACTGACTTGATTCCCAAACACAGGAAATACACAAAGTAAATGATACTCTATTCTTACTAAACAAATTTACAATAAAAATACTGGTAGGTCAACATTGATAACAAATCCACAAAGACAGAAATTTATACATTCCATTGATGAAAATTACAGGAGGTGTACCTGACAGATCAAATCTCCAATTAAAGTTAAAAGTGCTGATGTCAGAGCTTTTATTGTCACAGGATACTTCGCAAGAAGAGCCAAATACCTGTAATATGAGAACTTCATGTTGATAATGGCAGCTTATGAATGATTTTTGTCAATTCCCAAGTATACAGGAAAGTGATTAACACAAAACTGAGCTCGTATTTCATTTCACACACAAATTAAGAACTAAAAAACAAAAAGCGAATAAGCTGACTCTGAAAAAACCAATAGGAACTAGCTTTTTTTTTTTAACAAGTTACACACACCCGGTGAGTCTTAAACCCAACCTTACCCTCCACATTGCCCTTAAAAGGAAAGGACTGTCAATTAAGCTAGGGCTCATTGACTTGGCAATTCAATCCCATGGCACTAGTAAATTAACAATATTTAGGCCAAAAGCTTTAGCTCAGTGGCATTGTCTGCTCTCCTTTATGAGCAAAATAAAAATTCAAATCACCATCTGCCGCCATTGTAATTTGTAACTATCGAATTATTCTTTAAAAAAAAAATTAAAAAAAAAAGGAAACCAAAAGGCATAACATAAACTACATTTGGGAACCATAAAACAATACAATTAACAACATTAAACTAAAACCAAATAACTTGAAACCTTAGTTCATTACCATGATAGCAAAGACTTATTTCCACCACCACCGTCACTGCTGCCAGCACCACCATCACCACCACTACCTTCACCTCTCCCACCAGAACCTCCATATCCACCCGACCCACCATCCGAAACCGCAGAAACTCGAAAATGATCAAAACCCAGTTGCCCAAATCGCATTTCAGAACGGCCCAAATTCTTAAACTCGGCTCCATGGCCAGAATTCAACGGGTGAGAGTAAGAGTGGCACGAAGAACAGGGACGAAACCCGCTAATCCGAACTGGGTTTACGGGAATTCGGGTGGAATGCGAAATGGGTCTGCGAGAAAACCCCATGAAACTGTAAAAGAGTGGGGATTTGCGGATGAGTGATGCTGGGTTTGGAACCATTTTTGTTTCTGTGAAGATTGAAGAAAAACAGGGGTTGTGGGAAAGTCTGTGTAACTGTGCGGTGGGTTTTGGACTGAGGTTTTTTTTACGCAACTAGTATAGGATAGGAGTGCGGTTCTTGGGCACTGTGCTCTTGCTCGGTGTTTTTGAATATGTGAACCGGAGCTTGAACCGTATTGAGCAGTCCGGTTCGTATAAAATTATTTTGACTTTTTAGTTTATATATATATATATATATAAAGAAAATTATTTATGGGAGGATGAAATTAGCTGAGTAGAGTATAAGTTTGAATTTAATCAGTAAACGGTATACCTATTGGCTATTGTATTACAAATAAATAATTTTTTCAATTTCTGCATTTTTCTATCCGAATAAAATGGGTCAAATGAAGATTATTTCTTAATTTTCCTTATTTAGCGATAGAATTGTTTTCCACTAAAATTTCCTAAAAAACAACTTTATCTTATGCGAAACTAAATAAGAAAAGTCAATCGATAGTTTTGCAACTTATTTAAAAAAAGGCCAAACATAGGAAAATTAAATAATTTTTTTGAACATGATTCATTTTTCATAAAATATTAAGGGTACGTTTGGTATGCTGTAATAGCTCCTGTAATGGAATAGTTATTCATGTGTAATAGTAATTCGGTCATTTGGTTGTATCTTTATTACATGGATTAGTTATTACATTGGAATGACTATTCTTTAAATTGAAGAATAGCTATTCCTCTTTAAAATGGATGTAATAGCTATTCCTTAGTATATATAATAGGTTTTAAAATTAATATATTTCCAAAAATATAAAGTTTCCTTATACATTATCTTTTACAAGCTTTCCATATGTAACAACCAAACTAATGAATAGTAATAGTTATTCCATTACAACGTCATCTATTCCCAGTAATAAAGATTACTATTCCTAATGTAATCTACATTCAGTGTACCAAACGTACCCTAATATTGAAATAAAAAGAGTGATGTGATTCCAATTAGCTTAAGTGACTCTTGTCTATATATACTATAACCAAAACTTTTGACTTTTTGTTAACCTTATAATATATTGACATGTAAGCTTTACAAGCCTCACAAATTTATACCTCATTATAATTTATTTTATTTTTTTTAATTCTCTTAATTAAATTGAATACTACCACATGATAGACTCACGCTCACTCCTCAAATACCATAGTCGCCATGCCAAAACACAAAGCAGTCTTCATAGTCGTTTTTCCTAATTGTTGTGAATGTTAGGGTATGTTTGGTTGGAGGAGTGGAAAAGTGAGGAGATAAAAAATTGTGGAAAGATGGAAAAGTTGGAAGATAGAAAAGATTTTATTTTCTCTTCTATTTGTTTGGTTGAGAGTGGAAAAGTGGAGGGATAAAAAAAATGAGTTTGAATAAATTTACTCATATACCCTTGTTAAAGAATGATGCCCAATTAAAACAAAAAAGTGACAAATAACCATAAAAAAAGAGCAATCACCCAAATTTATTAAAAAAATAAAAATTATGTCCCAAAAAAAATCAGTCTAGTTAAAAAAAAAGTATCATGCCCAAACCCTAGAAAATCAAAAGAAAAAAAAAGGGGGCAACTTTACTATCCAGAAGAGGAAGAAAAAAAATAAGAAGAAGAAGCATGCCCAAGCCTAGAAAATCAAAAGAAGAACAAAAAAAAAAAAAAAAGCGTTGCCCAAAAAAAAAAAAAAAAAAATAGGCAACAAGGCAACGTTACTACCAGGGAGAAGGGAAAAAAAAGGCAACTTGAAGAAGCCTATGTGCACATGCATATGGGTATTTTTGTCAATTAAAAAAAAATCATCCCCACTCAATTTTCTCTCCATTTTAGGAAGAAATTTTTTTGGTAGGTTCGGGGAGAAAACACCCAGGCTCTACCATTTATTTTCCTTCCTCTTCACCCAACCAAACACACTTCAAAAAAGTTTCCCTTCCTATTTTCTCTTCAAAGTTTTCCATCCACCATGTTTTACCTCCAAACAAACACACCCTTAAGGTTGTTATTTCTTTTTTTTTTTTTTTTTTAGGAACTTTAGGGTTGTTATTTCTAGGCGTGCAGATTTGCTAGCTATCTATGGAGTTCCTATGAAACACCAGGATTTCACTTCCGCCCGGGGGGGGGGGGGGGGGAGAGAGAGAGAGAGAGAGAGAGAGAGAGAGAGAGAGATTTAAAGTTGTATATACACTACTTTAATTGCTAGAATTTAACCTTTTTCTTCTCTATTCTATAAATGGTTTAAATTTGGGTTCATAGCAAAAAGTCAAAGTTTAAACCATTTGTCATCTTGGCATTTCATTGACATATCTTTATATCTACCAATAGCAGTTTGTCACTTAGCTTTGTGATGAATTTATTGTGAAAATATTGAAACTCTGGCTTTATTGTTGTGTATAAAATATAAGAGCCACAAACAGTTGAAATTCTATGAACAAAAAAAAAAGGGGGATAAACTTTCAAAATGTTGTGAATAAACATTCTGAAATTCAGGTACAAGATAAAAGTTTTTTTAAACAAAAGTGACATTAGTTTTTGTTTAAAAAGTGTTGAATCTCTCGATTGTTTTCTTTGGTGTCAGAGTGTATTAAGTAAGGGCTGCCTTTTGTTTTATCATGGGACAAAGCATTTAAGAGTTCTGTACATAATATTACTACTAGAATTACTAGATCTTACTAGCTTTTTTTAGGTGGAGAAAGGGGGGGCAAGTGCCCCCCCTCACGCCCCTGGCTCTGCCCCTGCTTTTGACCATGACAATGACCATGTTACGGAATTGAAGATTAAGTATTTTGATACAATTCCAATTAATGCTTGAACTCCAACCAGTGTTTTTCCAACCTATACGACTTAAGAACCTTTTTAGGATTGACCAAGTTGAGAGCATGGGACATGAAAGTTGTAAATCTCTCAAAAGAACAAACACCTCATTCAATTTTGGATTATTGGTTGATTTGTGTGTAGGTGAACTCTTATTTGTGTGTGTGGGGGTGTGGGTGTGTGTGTATGTATATATATATGTTAAGTTGTGATTTTCAACTATGGTTTGTTGGCTTTAATTCCGTGTCAAATTTGATTATATTTTGTTCAATCATTTCCTTGTATATTTGTGGAATTTAATGTAAATATTGAGTGTGAGAGTTTGGTGAAGAATTGTGAAGACAATGAAGTTCACGACTTGCTTGCGATTGGCTCGCGAGTGGAGAACCTGTGAAAGGCCACGCGAGGAGCACATGATGGAATTTGAACAGTCTTTTGCCAGGCTGTATTTCGCAAGTCATTTCGTGACTTAGCCAACCTGCGAGTGACCCGCAAAACTCTCTGTCTAGATGTTTTAAAGTGTGCATTTACTCACTTCTTTACACACACTATATAAGCCCACATTACCCACAAAATTGTAAGTAGACTTTCAAAAAGAAAACCTTAGCAATACACTTAAGAGTTAGTGATTGTAAACCCACAATTATCTACCTTTCCAATTACAAATCCTTGAGAGGTTTTTAACCCAAACACTTACCTCACTCAATTTGAGTGTTGAGAGAAATTTTGATGTGTGTGGGAAATATTGGAAGAAGCCATTGATTGGCAATTGCAATTTGGAGCTAATTACGGGATCTAGATAATTAGTGAAGATAAGGCTCGGTGAAGTCTGCTGGGAGCTAGAACTTGGAGGGTTCAAGTACAATGGGTAGATTAGGCATGGAAGGTCTTTTTGATATTCTTGTACTCCAACTTTATTCACTAGTGGATCATTAAGGCTTGGAGGGCCGTAAAGAGGTTTTTCATCGAGTACTTTGATTTTCTCTTCGATAACATTTCTCGATGTTATCTTGTGTTTGCATTTCTCTTCCCTTACTCTTTGTGCTTTACATTTATTGTTTAATGCTTATGTTTATGCATTAGAGTAGTTTCGGTTTATTGCACTTCATTTACTCTTGATCTGCACTTAGATAAGTAGAGTAAAAGCAATTTAGCCATAAGTTTAAAATTGAAGGTCTAAACAAGTAATAGTGTTTTGCACTATTTAAGCTTTCAATATAAATATATATATATATATATATATATATTATAAACTTATTCACAATTCTTTTATATTGAGAATTATTTGATGTTAGGCATCATTATTTTCTGGACTAAGTGGTTTTTTGAAACAATTTGTAACACTTATGGCCAAGGATTATTCTTTCGAGGACAATCATATATTTTGATAAACTTAGGTTTCCACATTTATATTGAGATTTATTTGATTTTAGGTATCATTTTTTTTTTTTTTTTTTGTGTGTGGAATAATTGGTTTCATAAGATTTCTGTTAAGGGTAATCTATTTTCTCTTATATTTCTATGTTTTGTAGTCATATATTTATTTGATTTTAGATATCATTCTTTTGTGGATTAATTGGTTTTTTGAAACTAACTAGCAAATTTGCAACAAGTATGGCCATGGATTATTCTTTTCAAGGGTAGATGAGTTTGATTTGAAGTTTTGTAATGAGGGTGATTTTTGTATGAGAGTGAGAGAGGAAGAGAGAGTGTGTGCTGCTGGGTTTTTTGGAGGAGGAAACAAAGAGAGAGAAAGACCCACATTATGTACAGGGCTAAGGACAAGCAGCTAAGCCACGTGGATGCCTGGGCACCACAGCTTACAAATCGAGTCTCTAAGACTCAATTTTCCTTTTAGAAAACTAAATCTCTAAGGCTCGATATCCAGGTGGAGTCCACGTGGACATAAATCGAGGCTTTAAGTGTTAAGATATAACTCGAGTCTTAGAGACTCGATTTCCAGGTGGATACCACGTGGAAAAAGGCCAAATCAGGCATGATCAGAACATGGAAACGGAGTTTTTGATACTTGATTTATAAGCCCTAAATCGAGTATTTTAAACTCGAGATGTTAGTTAAAAATATAGTTTCGAAACAATGCCTACTAACTATATAGTTGGGCAATTGGGGTTAATTGCCAATTTTGGCCGCATTTTGATTATGTGACACGTTTGAGTCAATGAGGGAGAAAGAATTGTTTTTTATTGAGTTGTTTCATTTTTTAAAGGAGAAAAATTCATATGGAGTTGCTACAGTGCTCTCCAAGTCAAGAGAGCTATTGTAGCAACTCCAAAAAAAAAAATTTGGAAAAAATTTCCTTTTAGAGAGTCTATTGAAACTGTTTTTTTTTTTTTTTTTTAATTTGCTCTCCAAAAAATGGCTTTAACTAGTCTATTGGAGATGCTAGAGTGTTGTAAGTCAGAACAATCATACAAGAGATACCTCTTATTCTGAATGAATCTTTGGTATACTAACAGACACACAGAAAAAAGAGGATGGATGGGCCAAACCACGTGGAAAAAGCCCACTTTTGAAGTTTTCTTTCTTTCCATTTTTGTTTTTTTAGATAAATAAATAGTACTAAGTAGAGAGGGCATCCTTCCCTATAAAAATAAGGAAGTTTTCTTTTTTTCTATAATTATGGGTTGTTTGCAAGTGGATTTCATTTTTCCCCCCAACAATTAACACTTTCACATTATGATAAACCAAACCTTTATTAGTGTTTTCTGTTACATTTTGATTTTTTTTTTTTTTTGAGGAAATTTTGATGTATTTTTTAGAATAACAATTTGATGATTTTAATTACGTGATATAGACAATATTGTTATTATCATTAATATAAAATTATTAAAGTTTTGACAGATATTATGTGCAACAAGTCAACAACCAAATAGACCACTACATGTATTCTTTTTCATTATTTTAATCTATTTGATCATAAAAATTATATATACATCACATGATTAAACTCATATGGGTATACCTTCTTTAAAAAAAAAAAAAAAATCATAGGAGTACAGGACTATAACGAAACCAATATATAATTAAACATACCTATGGAGGTTTGATTTGTCACTAACTAATGCCTAGAGAATTAATTTTCAAATCAAAAAAATGGAAAACCCAAATTAACACTAACATCAAATTCAAGGTGATATTTATAAAAATCATTTTCCTGTGTTTAATTCCTTTTGCTAGAATCCTCATGTAAGGACTCAATTTGTAACGACCCCAAACTGGTATTGGGTTCGTATGTTAAAGGCCAAACAATAAAATTTGTAGAGCGTGGGTCGAAAGGCTAGACCTTGGTCACCGGACAGTGGTTAGTCATGGTATTCGTGATAATCGCACAAAGGTTAACCATGCTTGCCCAAGGAGTCTTTCTCCTCGGCATGGCTTGGGAGGCTCTGGTTCTTGACCTTTTTTCCCAGCCCTTTTTTTCTAGATTGCTTATTTCTCTTTTTATACTAGCCTTTACCCTCCCTCCAACGTCCACGTGTAGGTTCTACCTTCTAGAGCTGATACTTGTCCTATCAGCTCATACCCAAAGTGGTTGGGGGTGGTTGTAAAAGCTGAAAAGTATTGCTCTGTCAGGCACAGAGTATTTAATTGCAGTAATGGCAGTCTTTCCTTTGTCTTTTGTCGTCATACTGTTTAAGAGTCCTTTCTCCATCAATGTGGAGGTGTTCAGCTTTTCTTTAAACTGTTCCTATACCGTACTTGTCCTTTCTTTTAGGAGCGCTTTGGGATGCCAAGGACAGAATCATCCTCGGCTATATCTCTAGGCCATTTGGACTTTCGCTGTATGTCCTTGGCAATGTCCCTAATATAAAGTGGGCTAGGGTCATAAATTCACTGGCCCCACAATAGCCCCTCAAAATCTTGCTGTTCGACCCCTTGGTCGGAGAGGAGGGTTTTGATGATGTCGGGCCTATATCACGGCTTGCCCAGCTTTGTCCTTCATCAATGTCAGTGTCTCTTCATTTGCCTGGGAAATGCTCTTGGTTATGAGACATTCCCTTAACTTTACTCACGCCGCGTTCTTGCCGTTTCGGTGCACGAGGCAGATCTTTAATAAGTTCCCTTTACGAGGCGACACAAATCCAACAGTTGAAGATGGCGTTGGGAGTTGGGTGGGATTTATCCCGTTTGTAGCTTTTCTTGGAAATCTGTACAGATTAAATGCCACCAAACTTGCCTTCCATATAAAAAGCAAGATAGGAGGTCATTTCCTTTACGCACAGACCCCTTAATCTTTTCAAATCCCTAAACCTCCAGCTGTGCTCAAAGTACTCACTGCTAGTGTGATTAAGCCTTAGGAAGTGATATGGTTGAGGCGAAGATAGGGGTGAAGGGACCACACCCTCTCCAGAAGCACTGGGTCTTTCCGAGACTCAAGATGGCCCGATCAGGGCAAGTGAGATAGAGACTCAAGATATTTCTCCCCTTTGATAAGGCAGGAAAGAAGCCTCTTCTTCCTTCAGCCAAAATCCGAAGCAAGTGTTGGTTGCATCAGATTTTTGGTGCGACAGCACTGAGGTTTCTCATCGTTGGTACCATCCGCTCTCTCTCGAGCACTGCTAATATGGCACTAGCCTGATGGGAGTCAGAGCTGGTACGGGGACTAGGCATCCCCGCTTCCTCCTCTCTTCCTTCACTGGTGTCCCATTTTGCCTCCGCTTCTTCTTCTCTTCCATCACTGGGGATATCCTGGTGCTTCTGCTTCTTCTTCTGCCTTTTCTCCCCTTCCATCAATGAGACCATCCTGACCTGCTTAGTTGCTACTAGAGCAGAATTTTTTTTTTGAAGGATTTATCGTTCCCTTGTATCTTTTTCCTTTTTGCTTTTCTTTTTGCTTCTGTAGTTAGCTTCTGGTATAGGCTTGCTTAAGCCCCTTATTGTACGCTGTACTATTTCTTTGTCTTAATAAAAGATGAATTTATTTTATTTTACTTATTCTTTCTTTTCTACAATAGTTATTTTGTGAATGGATGTGCTGGTTTTTTTTTTTTTTTTTTTTTTGAACGATACTTAGGGCCGAAACCCTTGTTAACAAAAAGCTATTATTTTGAACTTATTGAGACTAACAGGCACAATAATGCAGACCTGAGGAAGGTTATACATATAAGACTAATCGAGATAACAACTGAATGCTCTATATTGCAAATGAGGTGATCATCCGAGGATGGGTAACCCAAAATGAACTATCCGAGAAGGTCGTCGAGTACTAGGTTGCTTTGCCACGTTCCTGACAACATTCATAGCCTTAACTATTTTTGGCATCCGGTCCGAGGACCGAGGTATGATTGTATCGGGTCTAAACACTAGTTTGCATTAGTTTCCTTAGAGCTGGGGATCTGAGGACAGGGCAGGATCTCCATTCTGTTTAGGACTTAATCCATTTTCTAATGACTAATCTCCCCATAGGTTTGAGTCTGAGGACCATGCAATACCTTGGTTCTGTCCAAAACTTATAATTTTCTTTAAGTAGTCGGTTTCCCCATAGATTTGAGTCCGAGGACCATGCAATACCTTGGTTCTATCCAAAACTTAGATTCTCTTTAAGTAGTTGGTTTCCCCATAGGTTTGAGTCCAAGGACCATGCAATACCTTAGTTCTGTCCAAAACTTATAATTTTCTTTAAGCAGTTGGTTTCCCCATAGGTTTGAGTCTGAGGACCATGCAATACCTTGGTTCTGTCCAAAACTTAGATTCTCTTTAAGTAGTTGGTTTCCCCATAGGTTTGAGTCCGAGGACCATGCAATACCTTGGTTCTGTCCAAAACTTAGATTCTCTTTAAGTAGTTGGTTTCCCCATAGGTTTGAGTTCGAGGACCATGCAACCATGCAATACCTTGGTTCTGTCCAAAACTTATAATTTTCTTTAAGTAGTTGATTTCCCCATAAGTTTGAGTCCGAGGACCATGCAATACCTTGGTTCTGTCCAAAACTTAGATTCTCTCTAAGTAGTTGGTTTCCCCATAGATTTGAGTTCGAGGACCATGCAATACCTTGGTTCTATCCAAAACCTAGATTCTCTTTAAGTAGTTGGTTTCCCCATAGGTTTGAGTCCGAGGACCATGCAATACCTTAGTTCTGTCTAAAACTTATAATTTTCTTTAAGTAGTTGGTTTCCCCATAGGTTTGAGTTCGAGAGCCATGCAATACCTTGGTTCTGTCCAAAACTTAGATTCTCTTTAAATAGTTGGTTTCCCCATAAGTTTGAGTCCGAGGACCATGCAATACCTTGGTTCTGTCCAAAACTTAGATTCTTTTTAAGTAGTTGGTTTCCCCATAGGTTTGAGTCCGAGGACCATGCAATACCTTGGTTCTGTCCAAAACTTATAATTTTCTTTAAGTAGTTGGTTTCTCCATAGGTTTGAGTCCGAGGACCATGCAATACCTTGGTTCTGTCCAAAACTTATAATTTTCTTTAAGTAGTTGGTTTCCCCATAGGTTTGAGTTCGAGGACCATGCAATACCTTGGTTCTGTCCAAAACTTATAATTTTCTTTAAGTAGTTGGTTTCCCCATAGGTTTGAGTCCGAGGACCATGCAATATCTTAGTTTTGTCCAAAACTTATAATTTTCTTTAAGTTTCGAGGACTACCCCCTCGGCCAAGGTGTGGGGCGTTGACTTGATGTTGGAAGCCCCTAAAACTGCTCGTGCCATCGGTGCTTCGAAGCGTAGCCCCTAGTGGAACTTTATATTAGGGCAACAATAGCGTGCTGCTGGAAATGACGGAGGAGCTTTCTCAGTCCCTTGTTTGACAGGAGCTCGATCCTACCACCGCCTGTGCCAACGCACAAGTTTTCTCCACAGACGGCGCCAATTGTAAGGACTCAATTTGTAACAACCCCAAACTGGTATTGGGTTCGTACGTTAAAGGCCCAAACAATAAAATTTGTAGAGCGTGGATCGAAAGGCTAGGCCTTGGTCACCGGATAGTGGTTAGTCATGGTATTCGTGATAATCGCACAAAGGTTAACCATGCTTGCCCAAGGAGTCTTTTTCCTCGGCACGGCCTGGGAGGCTCTGGTTCTTGGCCTTGGTTCTTGGCCTTTTTTCCCAGCCTTTTTTTTCTAAATTGCTTACTTCTCTTTTTATACTAGCCTTTACCCTCCCTCCAACGTCCACGTGTAGGTTCTATCTTCTAGGGTTGATACTTGTCCTATCAGCCCATACCCAAAGTGGTTGGGAGTGGTTGTAAAAGTTGAAAAGCATTGCTCTGTCAGGCGCAGAGTATTTAATTGCAGTAATGACAGCCTTTCCTTTGTCTTTTGTCGCCATACTGTTTAGGGGTCCTTTCTCCATCAATGTGGAGGTGTTCAGCTTTTCCTTAAACTGTTCCTATACCATACTTGCCCTTTCTTTCAGGAGCACTTTAGAATGCCGATGACAGAATCATCCTCGGCTATATCTCTAGGCTATTTGGACTTTCGCTGTATGTCCTCGGCAATGTCCCTCCTCGGCTCGGGCCTTGGGCCCTAACGTAAAGTGAGCCGGGGTCATAAATTCTCTGGCTCCACACCTCAATATTTTTCTTTTCTTTTCTTTTTCTTTTTTTTTGAAATTCGTATCTTATCACGGGTTTAATATCTAACTATCCCTTATCAACTCTCTCCTTAAATACTCCTACAAGGGTATCTGTGGAATGGGTTCATTGATAAGGTCCTAAAGTCCCAGGTTAAACTATTATATTATCAAACCATATAGTTTCAAGAGTGTCTCAAGAACAAAAAGTGAAATAGTCTAACTAAAGGCTAAGAAACATCACTTCCTTATATCACCCCAAAAAAAATTCCTTAGATCCAAATGAAGTCAAAAGAGGATAATGACAAGTATAATAATGTTTTAGGATCGGATTTCATAAGAACTAATTTTGTATTTCATTTTCCATCCTCTCTCCTTTGCAATAAGGTGGAAACCTTTAAAAAACTGCGTTTGCAAAATATTATTAACTACTTGCCTTTTTTTTCCCCTTGTATTCGGTGCGTGTGTTTTCCCTTTTTTTGCTACTACACCTTAGTTTAAAAATAAAAGTTTGATTATATGTATTATATTTGATAAAATGGTAATTGTCTTGCTTTACTTAAGAGAGTGTATTATATGTAATATTACTTGTCCAACCCACCCTTAAAATGACTTTTGAGTTAAGTTTAGTCATTATGTTAAAATCTGATTTCCTTTTTTTTGTATGTGTGTGTATAAAAGGGATATAACTGATACAAAATTCACAATTGAATTAGAAGGCAGACAGAGGGAAAATAGAGAGATAAAGAATTGCACTTATCACAAGATAAAGATTAAAAGAACTAAGGAGAAAATGTTTAACTCAGATTTATTTGCGTGCTCATTCTAACTGGGACAATTGCATCCTGTTAAGTTTGAAAACTTTGATCAACATTACTTAACAAAGTCTCAAAGCTGAAGCATATTGGAGGTTAAAAAGGCGACGTGATAATGGCTATGTTATAATCTTTGCATATGATCTGGGCTAGTTCTTATTTATAGTCATTTGTCCTTAGGATACCAACAATCTTAGGTTCGGCTGCTTGAAGATCCTGTGAATATTTCCTATTAAGTTGGAGGGTGAGAGCACTCTGTGTTGGATTGGACTTGATTCTGGGTGAAGCCCATTCTTCTATTTCTTTCCCAGTTCTAACCCTTTTTCCTATAAAATACTAACATATGTTATTTTATTTGTAAGCACAGACTATATTGTCAAGCTTTATTTTTATTTTTTAGTTTTTACTAGTCTTTTTTTAGTTTTTGCTAGTCATACCAAGTTGATGTGACCCTGAAAAAATCAGATAAGGGTTATATATTTTGCAACCCATTTAAAGTGCGTTTGACTCTAGTTGCATTTGACTCCAACTTAAAAAGCTAGTTTATTTTACTATTCAGCTTATTTTTATTACTATTCATGAGCCCCATTACACTTTTTAGTATTATTCATGGGTTCCACTATACTATTTCAGCTAACTTTTACCTTTATCTATAATACTTTCAGCAAAAAGTTTTCAATTTCAGTAAAATATGCGATCCCAAACAGACATAAACTTCATCAATCTGACTTGTTTGCTCCTTACTCCACTTGGTTTTTCCCTTTTCATGAAAAACTAACTGGAAAAAGTTTTCCTTTGTTGGGTTGTGGACTTTTTTTATCTATAAAAATGCGTTGACATTTCCCCAAAAAACCAATGATCCTTAATCTCTTAACCACATTGGCAGACAATTAACTAAAAAATCAATGACTAATTTTTAAAACTCCAGGACTGATAAGGCTTATTTGAAATTTTATGAACCAAAAACACACATTTGATAAATTTCAAGAACTAACAATGTATTTTAACTAAATAACAAATACAATAAAGAATAATAGAAGTTGGAGGTCCAATGGCCAAAAGAAAAAAAAAAAAAAAATCATGACGAATGATATAACATTTATTAGGTATTTAGGTCTATATTAGTTTTGAGAGGAGAATTTTTAGACTTTTCCTCCCCATGTACACCAATATGGGACAATCGAGTTAATCAGAGAGTTGATGCAACTAGGGATGGCAATGGGGTGGGGCCGAAGGATGGGGTCTTCGTCCCCACCCCGCATGGTTTTATCTTACCCCATCCCCGCCCCGCCCCGCATGACGGGGAATACTTTCTCACCCTATCCCCGCCCCTTAGGGCCCCACAAAGCCCCGTCCCACCCTGTAAAACTCTACTTTTTGTTAATTTGCCTTACAACTAGTACAATTTTTTTAATGAAACCTATTTCATTAATAAAAATATACTTGAAATTACAACTAAATTTATCCCATCAAATCAAATCAATTTTTAGAAAAAATTGAATAATAAATCCAAGTGTTTATCAAGACAATCATTTAAAAAAAATGATAAATAAAAATCTCATAGTATAACACAACAAAATAAAGGCAGAGAATCACATTGGGTAGAATAAAATATGCTAATATTAATATGTTTGTTTAAATAGTAAGGTTTTAGGGTATGAAAATTTTACAATTATAACCTTTAGTAACGCGGGGCGACGCGGGGTGGGGTGGGTCTAAAAAGCCTAAACTCATCCCTGTCCCGTGTTGCGGGGCTAAAATCTTGCCCCATCCTCGCCCCACCGCCTTTGCGGGCGGGGAAAACCCGCATGGGGCGAAGCGGGGAGGGGCGGGGAAAAATTGTCATCCCTAGATGCAACAAATAAAGATGAGAAACATATTACTCTACTCGTCCTTCAGTTAAAAATATGATAAAATAAAAAGATGAACTTCCGCTTCAAGAAATTTAAGGACAAGGCAAAACCAACATTGAAAAGTATTGTACATCCAATTAAGATATCCATAAAAGTTTAGTCAACCGCCTTCAAGTATCACTTATATCTCATTATTGTGTGAGGGGACAATCTCTACCTCTAACAACCAAAAATTACTTCCAATCTATTTTATTGCAGTTAATGTTTAATATTGCAATGTCAAAATTATAAGCTAAGTTTATAGCTCTTAATATATGCACAGGTTAGTATATAAAATAGAAAATCAACAAATAGTCAAAAGCATGTCTATATATTACCATAGAACCTCAAAAGTTAGTCAAAAGTAAGTCTACAAGGCATGGACTCGTACTGTTTTTTTATTTTTCCTGCTAAACTTCAAAAACATTAAAACATAAATGGAATAATAAGCTAGGTAATCCACCTTACAAGCAGACTTAATATGAGGTGGAACTTGGGGGGTTGCCTTTATTGAAGCAGAATCACAAGAGCTTAAAAGCAAGTCTAGCAGCTACATAGGCTGCAGAATTGCAGTTTCTCTGGACCCAACTAAACTTAAAGGTAGCAAAAGAAACAGCTAAATAACGAATGTTACTAATGGAGGTGCTAATTAATAGACCAATCAGGGATGAAATCCAAGGAGACAAGGGAGTAAAAAACAGGGTTTAGTGACACCTTCAAACACAACTTCATGCCAATTCTCTTGAGCAGCTAATCTAACTGCCTAGAGGAGTGCAGCTGATTCGGCTTGGAGAGGGGAGCAGCAGAGATCATGAGGAGAACCCCACACACTTAACGACATCACTAAGATGATCCCTAGCCACCACACACCTAGAGCTGATAAGGAACCAGACAGCTGAATTTGAAGTTGTCTTACAAATTACAATGTGGATGCATGGACTCGTACTGTTGACTGAATTACAGCTTCACATATGCAGCCAATAAGAGGTGAATATTGCAAGACAACTACAAATTCAAGGAAGCCAGAATAAGCAAAAGTTGGTAGAGTATGGTACACCTCTTTATAAGAACCAATAAGTCAGGCAACAAGAGACCAGCAACTTGCCATCGTGGTGTAACAAGCTATTCATTTAAAGAGAGATCTATTTCACCTTATGTCATGGGAAACGAGATGAGAAACCCATAAACCCCACCTCAACCAAATTGGCATAGAGATAGAGGCAGTGGTGAGAAACAACACAGCTAAGACCACCCAAAGAAAAAAAGGAAAAAAAAACATATATTGATTTTTTTTTTTTTTTTTCTAAAAATCTGATATGCTCGAGTAACTTGAGTCAAATACTCAAAGATAAATTGAAAGAATATGTGCAAAATAAGGATACTAATTTTTTTTTTTTTTTTTATAAGTTAGCAAATATTAGTCGCAGGTCATTCATACCAACAAATTAAGAAAGCAGCAATTTGTTCCCAAAACCAACAAGAAAAGGAAAAAAAAAAAAAAAAACCCATAAAGTAGAGCATAAGTAAGGACAAGGCCCCGCAACCATGTTCACGTACATCTACTTGGAGTTGGGGAGGTACGTATCATGCATGTATTGTTTAGTGGTGTTGGGTTTTGTGGAATCTAATTTTGTTTGACGACTTGACCCGATTCGAATAATATTACGTGGTTTTTAATGGAAGATTTATTGTGTAGCCGCATGTTATTAATGTATTCTTCCCTGAAAATAGTGAAATCCTTGCAATTCCGTGGACGTAGGCAAATTGCCGAACCGCATAAATATTGTCTTGTGCGTGTGATTGTTTTTTTCTTTGGCATGTGTTTTCTTTATTTTTTTGTTTCTCACAGGTTGGGAATTCAATGAAATTCCCTACAACTAGTATCAGAGCCTAGGGTTAGGTTTGAGTGGGAGCAATGGCAGAGGAAGCAGGAAAGGCGTCTGGAATAGAAAAGTTTGATGGCATAGACTTTGGATTTTGGAGGATGCAAATCGAGGATTACCTTTATGGGAGGAAGTTGCATCTGCCGCTTCTAGGGGAAAAACCTGAGGCGATGAAGGCTGAGGAATGGGCGCTTCTTGACAGACAGGTTTTAGGAGTTATTAGATTAACTCTGTCTAGGTCTGTTGCACACAATATTGTAAATGAGAAGATCACAGCAGATCTGATGAAGGCTTTGTCCGATATGTATGAAAAGCCGTTTGCTAACAACAAGGTGCATCTGATGAAGAAATTGTTCAATTTGAAGATGACAGAGAATGCATCAGTAGCACAACATCTGAACGAATTTAACACTATCACAAATCAATTATCGTCTGTAGAAATTGATTTTGATGATGAGATTCGTGCTCTGATCGTTTTGGCTTCTTTGCCAAACAGTTGGGAGGCAATGAGGATGGCAATAAGCAAGTCTACAGGAAAGGAAAAGTTCAAGTACAATGATATACGAGATTTAATTCTGGCTGAAGAGATTCGCAGAAGAGATGCAGGTGAAACCTCATGATCTGGTTCTGCCCTAAACCTTGAGACAAAAGGCAGAGGTAATAACAGAAATTCAAATCGGGGCAGATCAAAATCCAGAAATTCTAATCGGAACAGAAGTAAATCCAGATCAGGCCAACAAGTACAATGCTGGAATTGTGGGAAAGCAGGTCACTTTAGGAATCAATGCAAAAGTCCTAAGAAGAAGAATGGAAATGATTTTGTTAATGTTGTAACAGAAGAGGTACAAGATGCATTACTTCTTGCAGTAAATAGTCCACTTGATGATTGGTTTTGGATTCAGGAGTTTCATTTCATACCACTCTACATCGAGAAATCATACAAAATTATGTTGCAAGTGATTTTGGTAAGGTGTATTTGGCTGATGGTTCAGCTTTGGATGTTGTTGGTATGAGAGATGTCCGGATATTGTTGCCCAATGGGTCTGTTTGGTTACTGGAGAAAGTTCGACATATTTCTGACTTGAGAAGGAATCTGATTTCTGTTGGACAACTTGATGATGAAGGACATGCAATACTATTTGTTGGTGGTACTTGGAAGATTACAAAGGGAGCTAGGGTATTGGCTTGTGGAAAGAAGATTGATACTCTGTATATGACCTCATGTCCAAGAGACACAATTGCAGTTGCTGATGCAAGTATTGATACAAGTCTATGGCACCGCAGACTTGGTCACATGAGTGAGAAAGGCATGAAAATTCTACTGTCAAAAGGAAAACTACCAGAATTGAAGTCTATTGATTTTGACATGTGTGAAAGCTGCATCTTAGGAAAGCATAAAAAGGTGAGCTTCTTGAAAACTGGCAGGACATCGAAGGCTGAAAAATTGGAGTTAGTACACACTGATTTGTGGGGGCTTTCTCGGGTTGCATCCCTTGGAGGTTCAAGGTATTACATCACTTTTATTGATGACTCAAGCAGAAAGGTATGGGTTTATTTTCTGAAAAATAAATCTGATGTATTTGAAACTTTTAAGAAGTGGAAGGTCATGGTTGAGACAGAAACAGGTTTGAAAGTAAAATGTTTAAGGTCAGATAATGGAGGAGAGTATATAGATGGAGGGTTCAGTGAGTATTGTGCTGCACAGGGAATTAGGATGGAGAATACCATTCCTAAGACACCACAGCAGAATGATGTGACTGACCGCATAAACAGAACTCTCAATGAGCGTGCTAGAAGTATGAGGTTGCATGCTGGACTACCAAAAACTTTTTGGGCTAATGTTGTTAGCATTGCAGCTTACCTGATAAACCGAGGACCATCAGTTCCTATGGAGTTCAGACTTCCTGAGGAGGTTTAGAGTGGTAAAGAGGTAAAATTTTCACATTTAAAAGTTTTTGTTGTGTTTCTTATGTTCATATTGATTCTGATGCTCGTAGTAAATTTGATGCAAAGTCTAAAATATGTTTTTTCATTGGCTATGGTGATGAGAAATTTGGCTATAGGTTTTGGGATGAACAAAACAAGAAAGTCATCAGAAGTAGAAATGTGATATTTAATGAACATGTTATGTACAAGAACAGGTCAATTGTAGTGTCAGATGTGACAGAGATAGATCAAAAGAAATCAAAGTTTGTCAACTTAGATGAATTGACTGAAGGTACTGTCCAGAAAAGGGGTGAAGAAGATAAGGAGAATGTAAATTCACAGGTAGATCCGAGTACACCTGTAGCTAAAGTTCGCAGATCTTCTAGGAACATTAGACCTCCACAGCGTTATTCACCCACTCTAAATTATCTCATGTTGACTAATGGTGGTGAGCCAGAGTGTTATGATGAAGCCTTGTAAGATGAGAATTCAAGCAAGTGGGAGTTAGCCATGAAGGATGAGATGGATTCCTTGTTGGGAAATCAGACATGGGAACTGACTGAATTGCTAGTAGGAAAGAAGGGTTTGCACAACAAGTGGGTATACAGAATAAAGAACGAGCATGATGGTAGCAAACGTTACAAGGCTAGATTAGTTGTTAAAGGGTTCCAGCAGAAGGAAGGCATTGACTACACAAAGATATTTTCTCCAGTTGTGAAGATGTCAACAATCAGACTGGTACTGGGAATGGTGGCTGCAGAAAACTTACATATTGAGCAGTTAGATATGAAGACAGCATTCCTTCATGGTAACTTGGAGGAAGACCTTTACATGATTCAGCCAGAAGGGTTCATTGTTCAGGGACAAGAGAATCTAGTCTGCAAACTGAGAAAGAGCTTGTATGGCCTAAAACAAACTCCTAGGCAGTGGTACAAGAAATTTGACAGTTTTATGCATAGAATTGGGTTCAAGAGATGTAAAGCTGATCACTGTTGCTATGTTAAGTCTTTTGACAATTCTTACATTATATTACTGTTGTATGTGGATGATATGCTTATTGCAGGGTCTAGTATTGAGGAAATTAATAATCTGAAGAAGCAATGGTCCAAACAGTTTGCAATGAAAGATTTGGGAGCTGCAAAGCAGATCCTTAGTATGAAAATCATTAGAGACAAGACTAATGGTACATTGTAACTTTCACAGTTAGAGTATGTGAAGAAAGTTCTCAGCAGGTTCAACATGAAAGAAGCTAAACCAGTGAGCACACCCTTGGGGAGTCATTTCAAACTAAGCAAAGAACAGTCATCGAAGACAGAAGAAGAAAGGGACCATATGAGCAAGGTGCCCTATGCCTCAGCTATTGGCAGCTTGATGTATGCTATGGTGTATACAAGGCCAGACATTGCACATGCAGTGGGAGTTGTGAGCAGATTCATGAATAGGCCTGGAAAGCAGTATTGGGAGGCAGTCAAAATGGATTTTGAGATATCTAAAGGGTTCATCAGATACATGTCTTTGTTTCACAGGTACAAGTTTGAAATTGCAGGGTTATGTAGATGCTGATTTTGTTGGTGATATTGATAGTAGAAAGAGTACTACTAGGTTTGTTTTTACTCTGGGTGGTACAACTATATCATGGGTTTCAAATCTATAGAAGATTGCTATTTTGTCTACTACGGAAACTGAGTATGTTGCAGCAATTGAAACTGGAAAGGAGATGATTTGGCTACATGATTTCTTAGATGAATTGGGTAAGAAGCAGAAGATGGGCATTCTACACAGTGATAGTCAGAGTACAATCTTTCTTGCCAAAAATTCGGCTTTTCATTCAAAGTCGAAGCATATACAGACAAAATACCATTTTATCTGTTACCTTGTTGAGGATAAGCTGGTAATGCTTGAGAAGATTTGTGGATCTAAGAACCCAGCAGACATGTTGACTAAGGGTGTCACTATTGAGAAGTTGAAGCTATGCGCAGCTTTAATTGGTCTTCTAACTTGAGGACAGAAGGATGAGTTGTAGGGATGAGTGATTGTTTTTTGGAGGATTGCGGTCGATGTTGGTGATTGAACTAGTCTCCAAGTGGGAGATTTGTTGGGTTTTGTGGAGCCTAATTTTGTTTGATCCGGTTTGACGACCCGACTATAATAATATTGCGTGGTTTTTAATGGGAGATTTACTGAGGTTTAGTCCATGGAGTAGAGGCTTAGGCTAATAGGCCCAAGTTAGAGCGCTTATGGATAAGCCTCTGGGGGTCTGGGGGCAACGCCCCCGGGAAAATTTTTTTGGCCCATTTAGCCCATTGTGGAGCCGCCTTTTGTAATTAGGGTTTTTTATGGAGTCAGTTGCCGTGTTTCATATATAGAGAAAATATTGTAGTCGCATGTTATATTGTATTCTTCCTTGAAAATAGTGAAATCCCTGCAACTCCGTGGACGTAGGCAAATTGTCAAACTACGTAAATATTGTCTTGTGCGTGTGATTGTTTTTTTCTTTGGTGTGTGTTTTCTCTATTTTTTTGTTTCTCACAGGTTGGGAATTCGGTGAAATTCCTTACAACTGGTACCAAGGTGGCGGTCTTACATAAAAATAATCGTCAAATTTGCGGCCTATTAGGGCCTCCCATCTTCTTCATTTACTAGGCACAAATTACAGCGCACATCTCCTTCAAAGGTTTTCAAGGTGGCACCGCTGGACTTGGCCTTGAAGCGAAGATAAAAATGACCCAATGTCCACCTCATCTTCACCAATCTCACAAACTCAAAATCTGTTTTCTGCACCAATTGTTCAAAATTTAAGATTATTACAACATACATTAATAAATAATTAAATATGAAGAAGAAGAAGAAGAAGAAAAAGACCTTCACTTTGTTGTAGCGCTTTATCATCGTCTGTGCATAGCCAGAAAATCGATTTCGGTCTTTCTCATCAACCTGCAGAAGAAGCAAGTTTAATTAAAATCCTTGTCATTTCTTTTCTTTCTACTAAAAAAAGAATATCACACAACACGTACGTACGAACCGCACTCGCTGGGAACCATAAGTCATGTATCTCTCTGATACCTGCGGGTTCCTCTTTGGTACCTATGATTTCAATTCTACGAAAACAGGGTACAACCACTGGTGAGCATTCCATGTTTTCAAAGGATGGGAGGTTTTTCAGGGGAGAGGTTGGGGCTAGGGTCTTGGCACTCTTTCTTGGGCTTGGGTTTGTTTCTTCGTCTTCGTCTTCTTCCCTGGAAAGGTTTTTGAAAGAAAGTGATTCCATCATATTCCTGTGTCTTTTACTCTGGAGGCTGTATTGGTAACTCTCGAAGGATTCTTGTTTTTCTTCTTCTTCTTCTTCTTCTTCTTTTTCAGTGCGCCTAAAGATTACTACCTCATAGTCCTCATACTCATTCTTCACATCTGCCATCTTCCACCAGCAATCCAAATTCTAATTTAATTCAATATAAACCCTAATTAGATTGTTTTTAATTTGTAGGTTTTTCGATTAGATTTGGTTTTGATCAACCGTCCAAATTACAGAAAAACAAACAATACGAAAAACAAGGCACAAAATTCGCATATAAAGAAACATTCCTGAGAGAAACAAATAAGTACGGCGTCGTTTTGACTGTGTTATATAAATATAAATATATAAATTAAAAGGATTCTGTCAATAAATAAATAAATAAATAATTTACCATATTAATAGATGTTTTCAAAGTAATTATTAATAAATCATTTAAAAATTTTTTTAACAATACTTTTATGGAAAATATTAAAAGTTGTCCATACAATTAATTATTACTTATTATTCCTTTTTCTATAAAAAAAATACTTTTTGAAATTGTTCATAAACTAATGCTTGAAATTTACCGGTCCTTTCTAGTCACATAGGCAAAACAAGAAAAAAAAAATTCTTTTGAAATATAAAGGTCAACCGGTGACTGACGTCTACAGGCAAAATTTGTCAAATAACATGTTTTTAGAAAAAAAAATTAAGACCATAGCACACAAATGAAATTATTTAATTATATAATACATTTTTTTGAATTCAAGTTCCAATCGGTATGAATGTATACTAATAAGTATGGATACATACTACTTGAAACTTGAGTTTGATTTAGAACTCGAGTTTAATAAACTTATGTTCAAAAAATGCATATATTATATAACTAAATAACTTTTTCTGTGTATAGAACAAATTTTGCCAACGTCTACTATTTCAATGAGTCGGGTTTAGAGATGGCTCAACTCACTAGGCATCTAAGGCCATTGCCTATGGCCCCAAGTAGAAGAAGCTCCAAGTATTACTCAAAAATCTAAAATATAAGCCCATATATTAATCAATGGATTCTTTATAAAAAAAAATATATCATAACCAATAAAAAAAATAGAAAAAATTTTAGAATAATAATTATCTTGTCTACGCATTAATTAAGCACCAAAATTTAGTCTATGCTCCTGCACAAACTAAGAATATAGAACAATCTCATAACTCTCTCCAAAACTCCAAAATAAAATTTGATTACTTGAAAAATCTCCCATAATCAACCAAAATATCTTCCCTCTCCCTGAATCGATGGTTAGAGCATTTTAGCTCCAAAACTCTTTTATCTTTCTTGAGTAGCATGGTTTACCTACTTTTTGTTTTTTTTTCCTCTTTACTGGTGGGTTAAGGACTTGGTTATTGGTTAGTTTCGTATTTGGTAAAGGAGATGAATGAAAAGGCATAGGCCTGGCCTTTTCTTAATTGTGTTACTGTACGGCACATTCAAGACTTATCTAGTCTTTCCTTTTTCTTTTTTCTTTTTTTCTTTATTCTATTTTTAACGGACAGATTTGATCACTAAAGAAAAGTCGCTAGACTTTCTCATTTTTTGTTATGCTTTATTTTTTATAGAAGTCTTCATCTTATTTGTTCGATTAGAACTAATTAATATATTATGTTTTTTTTTTCTTTTTCTTTTTGCAAGTTTTGAGGATTAGATGACCCCATTGATAAGTAATGAAAAGGATCACCTCCCGTTTTCTTCTATTTTAAAATAAACTAGTCGCTAACTCGTGCGATACACAAAAAAGCTATTAAGTTATCACTTATGATAGTGCTAAACAGCCTTAAAACCTAAGACTAACCCATGGAATGGATTTGAAATTTTTTCACAAATAAAGAAAGTGTTACGTGAAGTTTTGTGAATATGATACCTTACATTTTGTGAAAATGAGAGTCATATTTGATATATTTAATAAGCAAATAAATATCTAACGTACGTAATACTAATAGATATCTAACTCTTATCACAAAAAATAAATGTTGCACGTTAGAATTACAATCTCAAAAGTCCCTATCCTATAGTCAATACTACACATTCAATTACTAAATGAAAAATATTAATTAACCAAAAATTACTTTTTTATTTATATAAATAAGTAAACATAGATAATTATATTATAAGAATATAAGAATTAAAAGTACTTAAGATATTTGTTGCATGTCAATCGATTTGCGTTTGGGTTAGGATTAAAAATTAAAATTATTTCACTGTTCAACTTATTTTTGCTACAATTTATGAACCTCATTGCACTTTTTGGCACTATTCATAAGTCTCACTGTACTATTTCAATTAATTTTTACCTTTCTTTATAGTACTTTAAGAAATAATTTTTCAACTTCAACAAAATAAACAATATCTAAACACACCCTTAATTAGTATCATCAGTCACTACATGTCTCACATCACATTGGGCTCAAAGCTAAAAAAAAACTAATGACTTTGCCCATCTTTTATTCAAAAATTAAAACCTTTCTACTTTCCCAATGCAAGTCACGTGGAGGCTTTTTTTTTTTTTTTTTTTTTGGGTAAACATCATGTGGAGGCTTTGGAAACATAAAAAAAGAGTACAAATGTCAAAAACAAAAAGAGAGAAACTACAGAGTCTGGAGACGGACAAAAGAAAGAGGAGGAAAAGAAGAAAAAAGAAGAAGAAACGGCAGTAGAAGATGAAGGTGTGATCCCATGACCGGCGACTTGTGTTGGCAACCTGCTGCTTCAACTTGGCACAGCCCCTGTTGCGTTGTCTTCTTCTTCTCTCTCCTTTTTTTTCCCCCTTACAAATAAGAAATTTATGGAATGAAGAGGAAGATGACGAAGAGAGAGATGAGATTATTTTGGTTTTGGTAATTTATGGGTTTGGTTTGTGTTGGGTGTGTATTGTGTTTGAAGAAATTTATGGGATGAGGAGGAAGATGACGAAGAGGGAGATGGGAAATTATTTTGGTTTTGGTTTGGGTTTGTGCTCATATGTATTGTTTTGGTTTGTGTTGGGAAAGGCAGAGCATCGTGAAAGGGAAAGAGCATCAGGTTTTAGAAAACTGTTATTACGTTTTTTTTTTTTTTTAATGTCATTTTTTTAATAATATGCTGATGTGGAAATTTGTGGGAGCTTCAAAAGTTTCGGTTTTATATATATTTAGATGAGTGACAGGTGTATATAAAATGATCTAACGGTTAGGAAAAACCCAATAATTTCTCATCTCTCTTACATCTCCCTTCTCCATCTCTGGAGCTAAATTAATCTACCAAACATACCATCATTCAATTCAAGACTACCGCTATCTTCACCATCTCCACAAGGCCTCTTTGCCTCTACATCGCTGCTATCAAAAGCCACAGCTGTCGCACCATCAAGTCTGAGCCTCCCTTGAGATATGTTAGTTTTTCTCAATCCTTTTGTGAAACCAACACTGCAGATCTCTTCTTCGGCCTCCAATATGCAAAACCCAAGAGTTTGATCTCCATTTTCAGAGACACGTACCACCACGCATGGTGGCCATCGACCCACATGCCGCCACAAATTCCCTGTCGACTGGTGGTTCACAAAACCAATGCCATGGATCTCTTCTTCGGCCTCTGATGTGTAAAACCCAAGAAGTCGGCCTCCATCTTCAGCCTCACACGCCTCCACATACGGCCTAAAGTTTAGCTGTCGATCCACATGCCGTCGAAGACTGCCGTCAACTGTTGCTCCGAATCTGAAGAACCTATGCTTTACTGAAAATTTTCTATCCCTATGACAATAAATTTTTATCACTAAATTCTGACTGCAAACTTGAAAGGAAAAGATTAAAACACTACAGTTTGAAATACAATGAAGACCTAAAAGCATAGAATTCAAGCAATGTAATAGTAAAATAGGGATTTTATACATCTAGGTTTTATCCATATGAGCTTAAGCAAGCCAATTTATTGATTCAATCATCTTCTTTGGTTTATTCCTTATTGTCCATTTTGTTCTTGTAAGAAGGCTCCTATCATTTTATGAAAACACTTTTTTATGAATATTATTCTGTATAAAGAACCTAAAACAACACGAAGAATCCAATGCAAACAAGAATGAACATTTATGTCTCTCTTTTCTTTTGTTGTGAACTTGTGATGGCTAAGTATTATACTATTATTAAAATAAAATTAATCAAACAAAACCTGATAGGTTAAAGATTTTTATGGAGGAAGTGAAAGAAAAGGTCAAGGCTGTAGAAGTGCAGAGGTGCAATAGCCTCATAAGGCAATTGGAAATAAAAATCAGAATTTCAAGAGTTTGGTTTCAATAGCCCCAACTATCTTGAACCCTGACCTAACTCTCCTTTTACCCTTTTTTTTATTTTATTCAATGTATACAAAAGAGAGAACTCACCTCCTTAAGTTGGTTGATGTTGGAAGCAACCAATCAAAGATGGGGATTTTGGGGATTTTTCGACAATACAATGGCCAAGTACTGTCGGAACCATCGATCTGGCTAGTGGCTTCATTGCTTCAGAGAGACCTTCACTCCATGAGAGTTGGGACTTGGGACAGCTTCACACACGAGAAAGAGGGAGTGTGAGTGTTTTGGGGTTTGGTTTCAAGTACTAAGTTTCAGTGTTTGGGTATGAACTGGGACTGCTGTGACAATGGATTGAAGGAGAGGCAGAGAATGGGTTGAAGGAGAGGCAGAGAGTGACAACTGCATAAGGGAGAGAGAGAGAAATTTTTTTTTTGATTTTATGAAAGTTTACTCAGATTTTCTTGAAACAGTGGGCGGGTTGTGAAATTTTTTAAGGGTAAAATAGTCTTTTTGTTATTTGGTGAGGTGTCAAAGATTTAAGCCATTAGATTAAATCTATGGTTGAGAATTTTGGTATTGCACCCCATGCAATACCTAGGGTATTGCACCCCATGCAATACCTAGGGTATTGCATGGGATATGCATACATTGCACCGATACAGTCTAATCACATCATACCCACTGTTTTCAAACTCGGACCGGACCGGGAGGTCCAACTCGGAACCGAGATGAAAATTGATTTTTTAAGCATAGAGAACTGGAATTATTGTTAATTCTGTGAACCCCTTAAACCGGGGTTGGACCGCACGGTTCATGCAGAACCAATGGCATGAACCGTGCAGTCCAACCTCGGTTCAATTTTTTTTTTTTTATAATAAAAACAACTTAACACAATTCTATTCTACTTAATTAAATTATCCATCTCTTACAAGAAATATAAATATATATATATATATATATAAAATTAAAATCCTTTAAAGATATTCAACTTTACTTCAAAAATTAATCATAAATTTTAATGTTTTCATGGTTATTATTATTTTTTTTATTAACTTTCTTATTTAATTATTAAATATATGCTTGAAAATCATTAAATTTCCCTCAAATATATAGATATATTAGTCAATTTTGCTAGTTTTATAAATTTAATATCTATATTTAGGCTTTAATTAATTATTAAATTAATTATGATGTCATCACGATTCGACCCCAGTTCAATCTCAGTTCAACTTCAAAAATCTTAAACCTCTCCCTTTTACGGTTCAATGAACGGTCCGGGTTTCAAAACCATATTCATACCCAGACGTCCATGGAGCTTACCATAACTTGATTATAGGCCCGATCTAAAGAGAAACCAGTTTAGCTTACAAGGATGTTATTGCTAAGACAGACACCCCTTTCAATTATGGTGGCTTTAGGGACACTCGTATTGAAAACCAATGGCACAGTTTAATAAAATAATAATTTTCATGTCTTATGTAGATTTTTCCAATCTTCTTGGCTGCCACATCATTTTCGGAAAGTAATTAATAGGAACATGGATGAAGTCATTCCACATGTATCAAGTTTATCATAATCTTCGAAATTAATTCTTCCTATGCATGGATGATTTATTTATATTATTACTCTTTTTGCAAAGGCTAGAGATTATCTGTGATATTTAGACCAAATGTTAAATCAGTTCCAACTAAAATCAAGGAGGATATTGATGATCCTCTCTTGGTGCAAACTCTTGCTCAAATTTGATGTTTGTGATGCACATGGAAATACTTTGTATTTGAGGTAGAGTTGCTCACTCATTCCAACAATTTTAGATCCGCATGCATCTTTGTTATCATTTGTTAATAATTTGCTGTGCAATCGTTTTCTATAACTTTGAAAGTTACCTTTGACACTATCTATAATGTATCAGCTATTATTGTTGTTTTTCTTTGTTATCACATTAGGGAAACCTTAACAAGCACTGCATGGTGCTTGTTAACATTTTCCTTTACTAATTGTCAATTGTTCATGGCATCATGCATGTCATCCCTGTGTGAATAGTTTCAATTCGTCTTACTTTTAATCTAGCAAACCAGTTTTGCTTTTTTTAAAATCATTTTTGAGATAATCATACTAAAATGCAGCAACAACAAGAATGGCCCCCTCCAAATTTTTTATAAAAAAATTTGTATGTACTTGGGTACTAATTTTAGCAATTTTATTTTATAAAATTACACTTTGCCCCCTTTAATAATATCATAAATTTTCTTAAGAGTAATGCTATAATTACAAATTTTTCTACAACATTTTTACAATCTGTTAAGGTAGAAAATTTATATTAGTTCGCACTTGGGTTACCGCCTACACCACTTTTTGGTTTACCAATAACCACTTACTATATCAACAATTTGTAAACAAGTTTGTAACTCTATCATTTCTCATGGTAAAAATCATAAAAAAAAGTCAATAGATCTAAAATTTAAAACAAAATATACAAACCCAAAAAATTAATACAATAACAAAAATTACCAATAGTAAATCTAAAACAAAATAAGCTCAATTAACCAATTTTACTCAACACAAAAAATCCGACCCTTTAAAAAATTTTATATAAAATTATTTTGTTCTAATCCCTCAAACAGCAAAGTAATAGTAGTAGAGCCAGAGTACAGAACCGTTGCACATAGCCAATAATAGACTCACCCTAACCCTAAGTCCTACTTGCCTAATTCTAAGTCTTAGTTCCGTCCCACTACCTGATCATGACCAATCCCTAAATTGGTGAAAGATGAACCGAACTTTGGTCATCTATTGGTGCCGTAGGCTGTGGTGAAAATTAACGCACGTACAATAGAAACATACAAACACGTGAAATTCATTGGTGATTATTAGTAGAGCTTCAACTTCAATTAATGTACATTCATTCATAAACGGACAAACACTCCAAACACTGTTGCTCTTCTCTATCTCTCTCCAACTATTGATCCGTTCACGTCACTCTGTTTTTCTCTAAGCTTAACCACGTCTTCCTTCCTTCAAAACTTCATACAATATATCTTCCCTTTTCAATCAAATAATCTCCCATCAAAATAAAAGGTAACATCTCTCAATTCCAAAAATCTATAAACCTCTCTCTCTCTCTCTCTCCCTGTTTGTATTTGGCTTTGGTTTACCATTCACTAGTTGATCTGGTGTTTATTTGAATATTTGTTATAATTCAGAGTCTCAGACCCATCCATATTCCATACAGAAATATTATGTTTGCTGGCATATTCAATATCTTTATTTATATGGGTTGTTTAATTATATATCCTTGTACTGTTTTTTTTTTTTCCCTATTCTTTTTATCAAGAGCAATGGGTAAAAGAGTTAAATACCATTTATAATTTTTAGCTAAAGCGATTTGAAGCTTAAATTGTATATGATATGCCAACACGGTGAATTTTTTGTGATTATGTTATGGATAAGCTTTCAATGATCAGTGAATGACTAGTGTACGGTTGCGTGTAACTTTTATTGGCTAGAGGGAATATATCACGATATTTACTATTGTATTTTTAGGCTTTAATTTAATACCATTTTTGTCCCTAAAAGTTAGCCCATTAGATTTTAGTCCCTAAAGTTGAAACTGATAAAACTTTTAAGTTTGTTTGCATGTAATCTTGTTGAGATTTTTGACTCCTTTTCGATTTGTATTGGAACTTTCTGTTAAACACGTGACGTGGCTTGAATTGGAAACCATTAAGTCGGTTACCTTCAGCCGTAATATATTTCCCGTGCACGGCAATGTATTTTTTTTTTTTTTTTTTGAGAGAGCAATGTATTTAAGTACTGAGTTTTCTTCTCTTTTTTTTTTTTTTTTTTTTTAATTTTATATATATATATATATATATCTATTGATTACTACTTGGTTTTGGACTTCTTTGTGGCTACTGGCTAAGGACTAAGGAGTGTAAGCCGACTTTGATAAATACAGCCAGTACTATATAATATAAGTGTTGTGGCTTTATTCTTTCACAGATTGTGTGCCGCAAAATTTTGAGATTAGCATTAGAGTTTTTGTATTTGTGAGTAAGAGTGATTTAATTTGGGTGTATTTGGAATTTGGGATTGTGAGAGTGCTCTCTATACTAAATTTGTATCTCCCAAATTTGTTAGTGAAATTTTTTTGTTGTTACCAGTGGATATAAGCTATTTTCGAATCACGTAATTCTCAGTGTGTTTGTGTCAATTTTTCTTTTGGGTTGAAATTTTTTGTTCCTATTAATTGTGCCCAAAATATGTACACAATCAATCTTGGTAATTCAAGTTTCAGTTATTTTACAACACTTTCTTTTTTTACTTATCGTGATATATGTGTCTAAAAACAATGCATATTTGGTTCAGCTACAATGACATCTCCTTCTGACTCATGGATGCGAGGAATCAATGAAGCATCAAAATTAGCTGAGGATATCAAAGATATGATTGCTGGAAGTAGTTCACTGCCTCCATCTGGACCAGAAACACAGCGGCATTTGTCAACAGCTCGGAGAAAGATCACAATATTAAGGACCAAACTTGAGACTCTCGAGTTACTTCTGTCAACGCTTTCTAATACGCAGCCAATGTAAGTATTCTAGTGGAATTTGTAGCATTATAGGAAAATAAGCTGCAATGTGTCTTGAATCACATCACAATAGTTGTTGTTTCATATACTTCAAGTTTCTAATGGAAATCCACATTAGCTAATCTTTAAGGATAAAAAGATAAAAATAAAGAATAAGACAGGCAGTGCCTTCCATTGTTGCTCAGAAATATTTAAAACAAAAGGCATCTGAACTTTACTACACTAGTAGCTGTTCTGGTATTGTCATGGAAGAAACTGATGCTATATGAGGGCATGTTATTTTCAAACTTGAGCTTGTGGGGCTTGGAACACAACTAATTGATTGAAGTATGTTTGTTAGCTTGAAATGCATGTTTTATAGTTTCTCTTGTACAAATTTCCATAGGTTGATTTCATCTATATAGACATAAATAATATATATTTTACATGCTGTGTTTGTAGTTGCCAAACGTCAATAGTAGTGCCATTGTGAAAATTCATTCCTGTTTACCAGTAATCATTCTGTGGTTTTGGTTGTAATCTTCCATTTGTCATCAGCTATTACATTGTCGCTTATCCAAATATCTCAAATTTGCTGAATGTATCCTATCTACTTAATTTAGATACCAGAATTTGTGGGCATAAAGATGGGCACAACATCTAAATCCTTTAAAAGTTTGTTAAACTACATAATTTTGGTTTCCTTGAGTTTTCAAATTGATAAGCTTCTAGTGAACATAATTAACAACAAAAATAAGACTTTAGTCCCAAAATTTTGGGGCCGGCTATGGATCCTTTAAAGACTAGTCAAAGTCGGCCACGTGTAATCAAGGAACTTTTATTATATATAAACAAGAACATGCCAGTCAGTTAAGTGATAATTGTCTTTCTTAAAAAACTACTCTCTCAGTCTCATATTTTTGGTTTGTTTAGAGAACCCAGCTTTTGAAAAGGAGACCATTTAATACATTGTCTTTCAAATAACAATGCATAAGTTTTTAAAACTACTCCTACAACTCTTGAATTAAATTCAATGGTGTAGCCTTGTAGGATGTCAAGGGAAGATTCTACAGTTTAGGAAAGTTAAGGATTTGTTAAAGATTTGGGAACTGGTGAAATTGGTTTGGGAATTAAATGGCTCACGTCTTTGATTATATTTGTTGGAAAATCAGAAACATACCATGGAAAGCAGAAAATAACTATTAGAAGCTATCTCGGAATTACCAATTATACAGCCTTGCTCATTGTAGGAATCTTTGCTCTTTGTATAGCAAAAGACACTTACACATTGAACCACTTTGACCACCTATAGCTTGCCTTCTCCATCCACACCACTGCCTCAGACTACCATCATCACTATATTACTCCCTCCATTCTTTTCTTTCTGCAATGACCTCCCCCCACCCCCAAACACCCCCCCCCCCCCTACTACTTACTATTACCAAAAACCTGACATTAATTTTGTTGCCACTAATATCTCAATGTGCTGGCTTTCTTTTGATGGTAACCTTATGATTTTCTCTTAGAAAGGGAAATAATTTGTTATTTACTTGCTTTGTTAAGTGTAATTTAAAAGTTTTAATTTCCAAGCTCTTGATGTACTGCAGCGCATCTCTTACTCATGTCTTAAGTCCTTGCAAGCATGCTGTTGTAGTCTACGTTATGCATTCCTGCAGTGGTTGGTTGTTATGTGGTGTTCCTCCAGAGTTGCATCAAAATTCATGTTTTCTGGTATCAGGTTTTGAAGTCTGACTTCACCAAAGTATTTAAAGTGTTAAAAATTTACCGGAATTGGAATGGTTTAGGATTTTTGGTTTTAATTTATAATCATACAATAACCAAATGAGTGCAACATGTAATTGTAGGTAAGTAATTTTTATATGGCAACAGTTACCTTCTTTTCTATGAGATTCAAATCGTTCTTTTAGATAATGTTTTTTCCTTGACCTTTGATAAATTACCGATTCTCTTAAAAACTTAAATTGATAGAAAAGAGTCCCTTAGCCATTATCCTAGCACTCCCCCTCATGGTTAGGCCCAAAGTCCTGAGGTCCAACATGTGGGATTTTGAACTTTTAAAAATGGGAGGTAGAGTGGAGATAGAATTTGAATTCTGGACCATATGCTTTGATACTAAGATAAATTACTGATTTTCCCAAAAACTTAAGTTGTTAGGAAAGAGTGAATTTTATCAATTAACCATTATCACAACAACCTTATTAAAGCTTGCCTCTGCTGATGAACAGAACAGGAAAAGAGATGAATAGGCGTCAAGACATGCTAAAAAATTTGAGTTCCAAAGTCAACCAGATGGCTGCTACTCTTAACATGTCCGGCTTCAATAATAGAGATAGCTTGCTTGGGCCTAATATAAAGCAAGATGACATCATGAACAGAACAAATGGCTTGGACAACCATGGTCTTGTAGGCTTTCAGCGGCAAATTATAAAAGGTATGTAATTCTTACTTGGACACATGTTACTTTTTATGCTACTTGGATTAGAGTATATACATTTGTAATCTGAATTACATACTATCATTGAAAGCAGAACAAGATGAAGGTCTTGAAAAATTGGAGGAGACAGTAACAAGTACAAAACACATTGCATTGGCAGTCAATGAGGAACTTAACCTCCATACTAGGCTTCTGGTTGGTTCTTTTACTGATGTGTTCTCCATTTTTTACCTTTTCCTGATGTTTACCATCCTATTTGTGCTTATGACTTCTGCAGTCTCATAACTTTATGTTTTTCTATCTTTTGCAATATGCAGGATAACTTGGATCAGCATGTGGACTCAACAGATTCCCACCTACAGGTTACACCATTACTATTGTTTTGTTGCACTCTTATCAACCTTGAATACCTGCGCATGGCAGTGTTCACTTGTCTCTGTGCCAAAGCATCCAACTTTATAATACTTTGACCTCCAGAAATTGAGCATAGGGCATAACCATGTTAAAGAACCAACATCAATTTTTTTGGTTTTAAAATAATATGAGAAAAGAAGTTCTGTAGGCTTAATAAACAAAATAGAAAAACAAGAATTTGAAGTTCCTGGAATGGCAGATCTCTCGTTTGTCATTACTCATTGACCTTTGTCTTGGACTTCTTTGTCCTTGCATGTTTTGCTAGCATCAGAACATCAGCATCATCTTCATTGCTAAGGCAACATGAACTACATTTACATTATGACTTATTATTCAAAGGCTAATAGAAAGTGCTTATTTCTCTGCACTTATCTCTCTCTCTCTCACACACACACAAACACACTCACAAAAGGTGTTTATTTCTCTGCATTTTAATAATGAGCTTGGATATCAGGGGTTTTTTTTTTGCTTATTACCTAGGCAGTATATTTACGAGATAATCTACCACCCATATCAACTTATATTTAGCAGTTCAACTCATGCTAATGTTCTTTTGTTTGGAGCAGCGGGTGCAAAAGAAACTGGCTGTGCTGAATAGACGTACCAAAGGCGGTTGCTCTTACTTGATTCTGCTGGTCATTGCTGCTGTGATTCTAATTATTGTTGTTTGGGCACTGATCAAGTATTTGTAAAATTAAATGATCATAAGCTCGACTATTGTGTAATTGTTCCTCAAAATTAGGACAAGTGTAAAAAGTGTTGAGGATACAGCAAGAATTGCTTAAGGTTTGTGAATAAACTATAGATGAAATAGAAATTTAGATCATCAATGGCTTGTGGATCGAAAGTATTATTCATTGGCCAAACTAAACTCAATGTCATATTTATTATCATTTTGCTTGCTGTGGCCCATATTGTATTATGGAGTGATTAGTAAATACTAATACACACAACTCTCACTTCCCTTCCCTTCTTCCCCTTTCTATATCCTCAATATCCTCAGCCTCTCAGTTCTCTTCAATCTGTACACTGTTTGAGTTGTAGCTAGGTAAAATATGCATATTATCACATATATTGATGTATCAACGTATTGTTCAAAAAAAAAAAAAAAAATCTCGTTTACCTTATAAAAATCAAATTGCAAATTACAATTTATCCATGTGGTTTGACATTCTCACTATTTAGTCCGCAAAGTTTCATTTGTTACATTTATACCCATAAATTTTGAACTGAAATGAAACTGTTAATTATATTCATCCAAATTAACGGATTTTGCACTTTAGTGAATAAATCAAAGTCTCCAAGACCGCTTCCATTTAAAACATTAGATTTTGTGATGCCAAATGTCATAATTATCTTCATCCAATTTTTTTCCTGTTGTTTGAATTAATTATGATGCTTTTTGATTTCATCTCTCTACAGAATTTTACCTACAAGATATTACATACACGTTTCAAAGAATTTTGTTGTGTTTGTTCTAAAATAAACTTGAATAATTAGCACATGTCACAAGATTAAAAATTTGCCAAGCTTCCTAATCATCTTCCACACAACTATTGTTCATTACTAAATTTAATTTTAATATTTTAGAGTGAAATTACATGCGGAAGGAAGCAAATCTACCTCAAACATACTCCCACTATCCAAATTAATTCTATGTACTTCTCAATTCTAACTATATCATGGAAATATGCTTTGTTAAAACAATTGAACAATTTGTACATGTCAAGAGTTAATTATTAGAGTTAAACATGCACCAAAATGCTTAACCTAATCAAAAAAATAAATTGTATTTCTCAAAGAAATAATTTCTATTTTACTAAATTCAAAATTTAATATCATGTACCATTAATTTGTAAATTTTATATTTGACTAAGAAATAATTATGGAATTAAATACTTTAAAGTTTAAACTAATTAGATGAAATAAAAAAAGCCCCATTTTTTTATATTGGTAAAATTATTTTTGTGCGTCTAATTTAGAGCAATTATGCACTATTTTTTTTCATATAAAAATCACACAAAGCATAATATAGCCTAATTTTCATTAAATAAAATATATAAAACCATATTTTATTTTATTTCATTGTCATCCAAGAGAAATAGCAATTTTTAATACAATGTTATATTTTTCCAATCGATTACATATTTTTGAAAAATTTTAGTTAAAATTTTTTATTGATTTAAATATAATCCAATTATATTTAATTCAATCAAATATTATTTTCAGCATAAATATTTTTTTTTGAGAGAGTTTCAACCTATGGCATCTGCTCATGATGATAGCTCTTTATCATCAGACCAAGACACCAATAAGTTTTTGGTGTAGGTGGGGATTGAACCCTAGATCTCTTATACAACCATCAGAGACTTTATCAGTTGAGCTAACTGGAATCCACTTTAGCATAAATATTAAATGTGAAAAATATAAAGCTTTGAAAATGTCGTGTTGGACGTACCACTCTTCTTCTTCTTCTTCTTCTTTTTTTTTTTTTTTTTTTTTTTTTTTTTGTTGTTGTTGTTGTTGTTGTTGTTGTTGTTGTTGTTGTTGTAAGAATGTGTCATGATTGTGATTTGTGATAGCAGGGAAAATTTTTATAAGAGTTATCAATTATCAATACACATAAAAAAGTTTCCAAATAAATAATTAAACAAAAATGTTTTTGTCCTTAAAAAACAACTCAAAGACATTACTAGAGCACGAAAACAACCACTATGACCTTTATACCAATATTAGAAATGGTATAAAACATGAATAAATTTTTATTTTGAATTTACCTCTCTTGCTCCAAAATTTAAGCAGACGATCTAGAGTGAGTCTCCACTCACTCGAGCACTCTAAAGAACAACGAACCTTTACTTCACAGTTTTTCATAGTTTTTGACTTTGCACAATTGAATTCTCACAGTGATGGTGTAGTGATGGTGTATTTTAAAATCTAAATCCTCACGCAATCACATAGAATTATAATATTGGTGCATTGAAAAACCTCTTGGATGCCTTTTACAGCCATGTTAAATTGAAGAAGTTGGCTAGATTTTAGTCTTTGAGTAACAAATGGGGTGTGTACGTCAAGAGAAATGATTAGGTTCACCAGAAAGATTGATGACATGGTCCTCTCTAATCTCCCAACTAGAAAAACTTTTATTTATGCAAATGTGACATCACTTGTTAATTTTAATTTTTTATTCGTTGTGCTGATTGGGAAGTTTATCACACATTTGCATAAATGACATTATTTCATTGGTTGAGAGGGCCACATTAACAGTCCTCCTGGTAGATTTAATAATTTCTCGTACGTCAAGGCATAGGGCATTATTCTAGTTCTAGATGATGATTTTTTTTTTCTTAAAAAAGTTTATAATTTTAGTATTTTTCCTAGTCATATGAGATAATGAGTGATGCCTCAACAATTACACCCATTAATTAATGTGGAGTAATGCTTGAGTGTTATTAAGAGTATGAGTTTCCCACAATTGGGGTTGGGGGTTAGGGGCTCACTCACAACTCTAGATCTAATTAATTTGAACATGGACTTCTTAGATTGTTCCCTTGTTCGAACTCAAAAAAAAAAAGAAAAAAAGAAAAAGAAAAAAAAGAAGAGAATATATATAATAAGAATAACAATCCACTTTTTTTTGTCACTCACTTTTACATAACTTGGTCAAACTCAAGCACAAACCCAACTCGTACACCAAGCTTTTATTAAAAATTAAAAATTATAGTTCTTATTGGCTTATTTCCATGTATGTTTATATCTTAAATTTTTTATATTGTAGATGAAAAATATTAGTAAATTGCTAAGTCCTTGTTCTTATGACGCTTATTATGTCTTTAATGGTTTTTTTCAAGTGCAAACAAAAAATTAACATTTTTTTCAAACCTTTTTTTTTCGATACAAGTAAATAAATATTTATTTATATTTAACCTTTTTACTAAAACTTTTAATACTTTAATAAATTTCATTCAGAAAAAATATTTAATAAAATTCATATATTTAATTATGTTTTATAGACATCATCAAAATAAATAGTGAGGGTTTATTCAGATTTCAGAAAAAGAAAATATAGAGTGGGTTAAAAACTTAAAATAAATAGCATCTTCAATTCTTCGGGGTTTTGGTTTGTGGGGGTAAAAAACTTCCAAGCTTTGCTTATCTACTTCCAAACCCCATTATTTTATATTTTATACGCTCTTTCACTCTCTCTAAGAACTCTTCCATTTGAATACGGAACCCATGTTTTTACTTCTTATCCATGTAAGACAGCTTCGTTCCGATTAGCGAATACGATTCCCTTATTGAAAATTCTATCTCTGTTCTTTGATTTCAATCTTCAATACTATGTATGTGTATTCATTTCCAAGTATAAATATGTATCCAAATATTTGCGTTGTTGATTTTAAATTGCCTTTGTATTTAGGTATAATTTTCGCAATTTTTTTTTGTTATCGCACTCAATGTATTTGCTCAGTCGGTTTCATCGATTGTATAGTGCTGATGATATATGATTTTTTTAATTAGAGATTGTATGTGTTAATATATTTTTTTCTCTGCATTGAATTTGTTTGTCGATAATATATTTTTGGTAGAGGCGATGCTTGTATGAAATTTTGAGACTGTTTAGATTTTTATAGAATCTGCTGGTGAGATTGGTTTTAATCCTGGAGTGTTTGGCTATTGATGGAGATTTTATTTTAACTTAGTATTATATCATGTATATCGTCACAAATGAAATGAACATTTGCTGTTAAGAAAAAGGTTTACAAGTTTGATAAATTTAGATAATGAAGACTAATAATAATAATAAAAAAGAAGAAGTAAAAAACCGAAAGTGGATGAAGACTATATAAGTGGAATTATCTTTTTGGATTTCATCTAGTGGAATGTGCTTTAGTCCTACTGTGTTTAATAATTTCCTTTCCTTTCCTCTCTCAGGATTGATGCTGCCGTTTTGTTTTAGACTGGTGCTATAGCGGTTGGATTTTTCTGACAGGGGCCTTATATCCGGAGTTCTCGTTGTATTTAGAACATCTCTTGTAATTGAAACGATTTAGTTTTAAAAATTTCCTGTACATCTGTAAACATGACATTCTAGTATTAGTAATATTCAATTCAATTCTTCAAAAATTATTGCAATCTATTTATTTGAGCTGAACCACCACTTTTTCTATAATTATTTCCCTTTAATTCTCCATTTTCTATAAATGCGTTTGGTATGAAATGTGTAGATGTATATTGGTTATACGAGGGAAAGGCGAGAGAATTGACTTCTTTGTTGGTGGGTGCTTGATTACTTGAATTCTGGGAAAACACCTCTTAAGCTGTCAACAATGGAGAGTTTGGCACAACTTGAAAATTTGTGTGAAAGGCTTTACAATTCACAGGACTCCGTTGAGCGAGCTCATGCCGAGAGAACTCTGAAATGCTTTTCTGTGAACACTGACTACATTTCACAGTGTCAGTACATTCTGGACAATTCATTGACTCCTTATGCGTTGATGCTGGCTAGTTCGAGCCTATTGAAGCAAGTGACAGAGCAGAGCCTCCCTTTGCAGCTTCGTCTTGATATTCGTAATATTCTTGTTTGCTTGCGGATATTTATGCATATGTATATCTTGTGGAGGAAATTTCTAGGACTGGCTTCTATCCTCTAGATGAGACTTTTCTTGTCTCTGTTCTATAAATTTTATGAAGTAATGATGTCTGTTGGTTAATTTTACAAGTCACAATATTAACTGCTGTATTTTATTGATTCAAAACCACATTAAAGGTTAATATCACCAAAAATAGCAATAAATGAAGCAGAAGCAGACATTTGGGAAGTTTTTGGGTTTCACCTTTAATATTTGTGAGAGTGGATGACTTTCAGCTAACATTGACAGTCACCGTTTTCATAAATTGTTTCTTTCAACCTCATCTCTTGATTGTTTCCAAACTTGACCGAACTGCACTTTGTCTGAAGGAAACTATCTTATAAACTATCTGGCAACCAGAGGACCTGACTTGGAGCCTTTTGTGGTTGGATCCCTAATCCAACTACTTTGTCGTGTTACAAAGTTTGGGTGGCTTGATGATGATAGATTCAAAGAGGTGATTAAAGAGGCGATGAACTTTTTAAGCCAGGTGATGAATTTGTTTTTTGACTTTTGTTTGTTTGTTTGTTTGTTTGTTTTTGACTTTTGTTTGTTTGTTTTTTTTTTTTTTTTTTGCTTTCTTCTTTTTTAAAATGATTGCTTCTAGGAAATATATACCATTATCTTCTAACTCCTGTGGCATATTTGTTTTCTTGTTGTGTTAGGTTGTTAGTATAGGACTTTTTATATAATAACAATTTGGTTACATTATTATAATGGTATCACTATTTTGTCATCATCGTCATAAATAATTGTATGCATTGATTTGTTTATGTCTTTTGGGTTGATACTAATTATCTAGATAATTGGTAATCACATTGTCTCTTGGTCTAAGCTACTGGGTCTGACTTGTGCTAAAAGGCATATTCGAACCCAAATTCAAGTGTTGGGAAATTGCCTACAGCCTTTTTCTGATAAGTAGATAAAATTATGTTAAAGCATAGGAACCTCCTCATGTATATGATGTATACATAAATAGCCTAAAGAATTGCAAAGAAGGATAGTTATATAATTGAAATGTTTGAGAATTTGAAATCTACAAATGTATAAATAAGATAGCCAAAAGAATTGCAAAGAATTGCAAAGAATGAGCTTCGAAAAGACCTAAAGCCAAGGATTATTCAAACAACGATTGAGTAAAAAACTTACCTATCAAAAAAAAAAAAAAAGAGATCTTGTAAAAAACTACTTCTAACTTAGCCACCAAGGTTCGTCATCTTCAAAAATACATTGCTTTCTCTATCTCCTTTAGTGTTCATATCAGACATAGGGGGAAATAGATCCAAAATAGAAGAAGAGTGTTTACCCAATCAATTCCTCCATCTAGACAAGGGATCAACTACACTCCTCAAAATAACCCATTGAGCCCCAAATGCTAAGAAGAAAAAAGTCTACAATGCATATGCAATGTCACAGTGCAATAATAAATGATTCACTGTGTAAGAGCTTCTCATATACATGCAACACCAATCTACTAAATTGTTTCATCTCTTCATGAGATTATCACAAGTTAGAAGCTTCTTGTAATTTGCTGTCAACACAAAGAATGTAATTTTTTTTTAGAAGCCTTAGCACCCCAAATACTTTTATAAGGGAAATGTGTATCAGCGGCATAATATGATTGCACATTGAACCTAACGTTCATATTATTACAACAACAAGGCCTTAGTCCTAAAATTTAGGGTCAGCTATGGATCGTTGACAAGTTAGTTTGGGTTGGCCACATTAGTATTTTCCCTCCATTCTATCCTTGACATGTCATTTCTTATTACTTCTACTAATGTTATTTTTAGCCTTCCTCTACCTTTTTTCATTGTCACAACTTAGATTAACCCACTCTTTCTTACCAATTCATTGCTTAGTCTCCTCTGAAAATGGCCAAACCATCATAAGCTACTCTCCCTCATCTTTCCATCAATGGGTTCTAATCTTTAAGCGGATTTCCTCAATTCAAATCATATCTTTCTGTCTATTCCCGCTTATCCATCTTAGCAATCTCATTTTTGCTACACCCATTTTATGGATATGTTGCTTCTTAGTCCGATATTCGCTATCATAGAGCATAGCTAGTCGTATAACAATCTTATAAAATTTTCCCTTTAACTTAATAGGTACATTCGGTCACATTTCACTTCATCCACTTGCTCTTATACTATGATTCACATCCTCCTCATTCTCTCCATCTTTATGAATTATTGATCCAATATATCGAAAACTCTTACTCTTTTGTATCTCTTGGCCATCAAGTCTTATTGCCCCTTTATCTTTGTTTCTACTTTTACTAAACTTATATTCCATGTACATCGTTTTAGTCCTACTTAAATGAAAGCTTTTAGATTCTAGGGTGGTAGGCTCATGTTACTTAAGAGTACTCTCTCAAGCCTCCCAACATATTTTTATCTCTTTTTACTATTCCTAAATCTGTGGCTGCTAGATTGGAAAGTATTCAGAGGAATTTTCTTTGGGGGTCTTCTGAGGGGAGTTTCAAATATCCTTTGGTGGCTTGGGAAACGGTGTGTTTACTCATTGAGATGGGTTGTTTGGGGATCAGAAGTGTGGTGTCTTTTAATCAAGCTTTATTAGGAAAATGGTTGTGGAGATATGGTCATGAAGTTTCACATCTTTGGCAGCGACTTATCTCCACAAAATATGGTGAGGGTCAAGGGGGGTGGTGTACTAAAGTCTAAAGTATGCAGGAGGACTCATGGGTGTGGATTATGGAGAAGCATTTATGGAGGGTGGGAGAGCTTCTCTAAGCATCTATCTTTTGTAGTGGGTGAAGGCACTCGTATCCGCTTTTGGCATGATAGGTGGATTGGAGATAATACTCTTAAAGATCTCTATCCTGAGCTTTATGTGTTTTCAGCGGTCAAGGATGCTTGTATCTCTGAGGTTTTGTGGATTCCAGAAGGAGGAATTGTTAGAGTATGGGATTTAACGTTTTATAGAGCTTTTGAAGATTGGGAGCTAGCTGCATCTTATTTTCTATTCCAGCTTATCCAAACTCGTATTCCTCGAGATGATAGGAGTGATACTCTTGGTTGGCGGCTAAAAGGAGATGGTAAGTTTGACATCCGGTCTTATTACCATGCGATTCGGGGTGCTTCGAATTCTTTGTTTCCTTGGAAGGGTGTTTGGAAACCAAAGATTCCTAGGCGAGTGGCGTTCTTTTTGTGGACAACTGCACATGGTCGGATCCTTACTTTGGATAATCTAATGCTTAAGGGTTGCCCGTTGGCTACTTGGTGTTGTTTGTGTTGTTGTGATGGGGAGTCGGTAGACCATCTTCTTCTTCATTGTCTTGTTACTCATTCCCTTTGGACTTTTATGCTTCAGGCTTTTGGGATTCATTGGGTTATGCCAGGTTGAGTGGCGGGTTTGTTATCTTGTTGGCATTAGTGGCTTGGGAAACATAATTTGGACATTTGGAATTTGGTTCTAGGGTGCTTGATGTGGATTGTGTGGTTGGAACGAAATCGTCGTTCCTTTGAGGACATTGAGAAGACATTGGATGAGTTAAAGGTTCTATGCCAAAGGAGTCTTTTGGAGTGGTCTTGTTGTTGGGGTTTTACCGATTGTTCTTCTATCACTGAGTTTATGCTTTCCCTTAGCTTAGTTTCCTGATTTCTCTTTTTGTTGTGTTGTTTGTTCTATATTTTCTTGTTGTTCATCATCATGAACAACTTGTACTTTTCCTTTTTTTCTCATTAATAATAGTTTTCTGATTACCTATCAAAAAAAAGAAAGCTTTTAGATTCTAGGGCTTTTTGCCAAATTTCTAACTTGGCATTAACTCCACTTTTAGTTTCATCCACTAACAATTTAAAACTATATCATCTGCAAAAGGTATACACCGAGGGACTTCCTCTTGAATCAATTTAATGAGCTCATCCATCACCAGTGCAAAGAGATATGGGCTTAACGCTGATTCTTGATCCTTATGAAAATTTGTAGTGACAGGAAACTCACTTGTGATTCCTCCACTTGTTCTCACACTAGTTACAACTCCGTCATAAATATCCTTGATTAACTTAATATACTTTAGAGGAACTCCTTTCTTCCCCAAAGCCCACAACGTAACCTCTCTAGGGACCCTATCATATGCTTTCTCAAGATAAATGAAAACCATATGAAGATCTTTACATGCCTCGTTATTTATTTATTTATTTTTCTGTTAGATGTCTAAGTAAGAAAATAGCTTCCATGGTAGATCGTCCTAGCATAAAACCAAATTGACTCTCTGATATTGTTGTATCATGTCTTAACCTATATGTTATATCACCGTTCATATTATTATGTGCATAAAATGAATGAACATAGAACACAACTTATTGTGCCAAAACCTCACCTTGTTGCATGATCCTCTGCCTCAAACTATACATTCTCCCCAAATCTTACCAACACACTCTAATACTTCTCCATAAACTACAAACATGGGTACCTTTAAATTGTTTAGTGGACCATCGACCCTAATTCTCCCTATATTTTGAAGCAAAAATTTGTCACACTAATGACTGTCTTCTTCCCACAAAACTCCAAAGTCATTTACCCGGTAGGGCTTGTTTAAATTTGCCCTCTTTCCTCACCCCCAAACCACCATTTTTTATTTGAGAACAATCAGCATTCCATTCCACAAGATAGAATTTAAATTTTTCACCCAACCAATCCCACAATAGCCCTAGTTCATGCCTTGCCTGTTGCTCTTTTTTTTTGATAGATACTTTTCTATTTTCATGCCTTGCCTGAAGGGAGTGAAACTCCTTATATGTGATTTGTAGTGAATCTGTGAAAAGATATGCTTGCTTACAAATTATATGCTTTCATCAGGCACCATATCATTGTGCAATTGGTTTGAAGATATTGAATCAGCTTGTTTCTGAGATGAATCAGGTTAGTAGCGTAAATGTCTGATTAAGATCTTCTAGTGGGAACTTAATTATGCTATTCTAAAAGAGCACAAATTCTGAAACATGGAGAAGTTCCTTCTGACATCTCATGATGTCGTTTGTGCTGAGGCAGTAGCCTTATTATATGTATATTTTCTGTGACCTGGATTTTTTCTAGGATAGAATTCTTGTTTTACCACCTTTATAGATAGTATGCTTGTCATCTTTTTATTGAGGAAGCAGGTTGCTTTGAGCAATGCAAATTTATTGAAAGGAGTTGCTTTTATGTAAGATTATCTTTTGGCAGGTTCTTCCCTAATCCAATCTGCATCTTATTTGATAATTATTGGGTCCTTGCCTTTTTGGCTGGTTGGCTGTTTTTGACTGATTGGGAGTGGAGGAATGCTTGAATTTCCAAAGAACTAATTCTGTTCTATCTTCTGTTATGTGATAATTTTTCTTCTAGAATTGGGCACTTGTTCTCCATTTTCAGTTGTAGCCAGTTTGTAATAGAATGTGTTGAGTTGATAGCTGGGTTGTACTTTGACAAGGTTGCTCTTCTTATTATTGAAAATAATAATGAAGATGAGTTTTGGTTGCTTGCTTATAGTCTTGATATTCTGCTTATACCACTTGACAGATGTCATTTTATTGCAATTTCAGTTCAACTCAACTTGACTAAGTCTTAATCCGAACTAAATCATGGTTGAATATATGTATCTTCTTCTATCAGTATATTGTATTGAAGGTTATACTCTCTTATTAACTTGAGTTAAATCACTCGTGCAAGGATTCACATTCATGCATTGTGACTAAGTTTTATGCTAGCTATCAATTTACCACACCCACCACTTTTCTTTGGGCTTGGTGCTAGCTGTGTATAAAGATTAGGACATTGAGCATCACACAGGCAGAGTTTCATTTGACTCTTAACATATCTTCTTGTTATCTTTCTGTGTGAATAAGCAACTTGTGTTTCTATTTAACTAGGGTCACAGGTGTAATTTCTGATTGGGTTGTTAATATAAATTCTTTTAGTTAAAATTTTCTTCTTTTTTCCATAATAGATAATCATTCTTGGTCAATTTTTTGAATACAAATATTTCATCTTGGTTCATCAATTGTCAGACCAATTCTGGATTACCTTCTATGCTTCAACGTAAGATAGCTATTTCTTTCAAGGATCAGTCACTTTTTCAAGTTTTCCAGATATCTCTAACTTCACTGCACCAACTTAAAAATGATGGTAATACATTGATTTTTATATTAGAATTGTATCTTTGAATTTTTTTTCTTTAAAAAGTTTTATTTGATTGTAGTATCATTT
Source organism: Quercus robur (assembly GCF_932294415.1). Lineage (NCBI taxonomy): Eukaryota > Viridiplantae > Streptophyta > Magnoliopsida > Fagales > Fagaceae > Quercus > Quercus robur. The sequence goes on along the minus strand of NC_065540.1, from coordinate 35,647,806 downwards.
TTTTTTTTGGTTGATCCACACCCCCCCCCCCCCCCCCCTTCCCCAAAAAAAAAGTTGGAAGCAAGTTGCAGGAATTGGTTCTTTCACTATTCTTGAATGTTTTATCATTTGATTTTATGGGGACATCTTTTGATGAAAGTTCAGATGAGATTGGTATGGTACAGGTACATTTAACTTTTTTTTGAGGCAAATGTTCTTGATATAATTCATTAGCCTTTTACGTTTTTTCTATTTTAGTACTTTTTAGTTAAAACTATTGTTGCCTTGTGTTGTACAGATTCCAATTTCTTGGAGGCCAGTTATTCAGGATCCCTCGACACTTCAAATATTTTTTGATTATTATGCAATCACTCAAAGCCATTTTTCGAAAGAGGTTTGTATTAATTATATCCTTTTTGTAGGATAACCTTTTTTTAATAATTATTTTAAAGCTGTCCTCGAGAGAAGTTCTTTACGCTGTATCTTGTTGTAGTATCTAAATTTACTTTCATTATAATAATTTTTTTGATATGTAATTAAAATTTTGTTGGGACTAATCTTTTAGACATTTTAAATCCCATTTACTATTACATAGTGGTATGCCTGAATAAGGTGTTCACAAATGATTTATGTGTTGGGGGGGGGGGGGATGTGTCAATCACGTTGTATTTTAGTGAAAATAAAATATTTACCCTTTCTAGTTTCTTCCTATCATAATTTAATCCACAAACTTTTAATTGTTACATTTGACCCCTAAAATATGGATTAAAATGAAATTATTTTGGTTCTACCAAATGACCAAATTTTGCATTTTTGGGACTAAGTTTCAATTTTGCTCCTCCCATGCATCCAGCTCTGCAATTATTTCTTTTAGCTCTTTCTTTCTGTGTCCAATGTCCCCCAACTCCTCCTTATTCCACTTCTTCAAATCTTCCTTCCAAGCTCGAAGTTTTTGGGCTAGAATGAAACTTGGTGTGCCTTGAAAGGTATAACTCTCCACCATTGTCTCACCCTATCTACAAACCCCTCTATTCTTAACCACATATTTTCAAATTTGAAATGAGTCTTACCTCCATTAATACTACATACTACCTCCATCAAACAGAATTGGAAAATGATCCAAGATGGTCTGAGGCAACCGACTTTGAGTGATCCTAGAAAAGTGCTCTTCTCAAATAGTGGAAATCAAAAAATTATCCAATCTGGAGATGGACTTTATCTCATGATCATTGGACTATGTAGTGACCTATTCAATCTGGACATGGATGTGGACATGGACGTTCTCCACCAAATCCTTCTGCCTCTAATACGGCCCAATCAACAAAAGGACTACCCCAATACACTTCTCACCATGGCTCTGTTAACTACCTCCAACTTCGTTTCTTGCAAACACACATCGTCACCTTTCCACTTCTTCAAGGAGTTTCTGACCCTCAACCTTTGATCATAATTGTTTAATCCTTGAACATTCCAAGACAAGATTTTAAGCTTCATAAGGTTAACTGTAGAGCCCTCTCCATCCTACCAATATCTCTGTTGCTTCCTCTCTTAGAATCATAGTTCACTGACCACTCCATATTTTTCAACTCCCTTACTCCTTTCACCACACCTCTATCGTGTTGCTGTGGGGAACCTCTCTGTGTCCCAGTAGCTCACCACCATCTCTCAATTGCCGCAAACCTCATTACTTCTTCCTTGTAGCCATCATGGGACACCCCCAGGATTTTATTAAACACCTTAATCCTTCTCATTACCCTCTATGAGGGTTCCTCATGATGGGTGGCTGATTACTTCTCAAATCCACAGTAGGTGCTCAAAGGGGTAACTTCTAACACTTCCTCCTCAGCAGTTTTTTTTTTTTTTTTTCTTTCAATTTTATAAACTTCCTCCTCTACAGTTACTCCATTAGCCACATCTTCATCTCCGTTGAGCCATCTGCTCTCTGACCCCTTTGCCTTGAACTACCCTCCTACCATCGAGGGAGGCATTCAACTACTGCCAAAGTTAGGAGTGCTGACCCTAGGAACAATGGGCTCGATGTGTTGCTTGTTCTGAGGCAGCCACCTGCGCATGAATTCAAGGTGGATCGTGCACAAGCAAGGCTCCACCACTACTACTGCTGGATCTCTTCCTATGATACATTGCTGCAAACTCCTCACTGGTTGGCTCCATTTTGACCACAGCCCACTCACCCCGAGTCTTCTTGTGGGCGTTCTCCTCTGGAATCTCACATTGAGGGGGCTCACTCACACTGCTCTGAGACTTCCATGATGTCATACTTCACTACGCTCCAGCAAGCTTGAAAAAATGCATTAGTAAAACCATCCAGATCTAAATGCCATAGGTGAACACCTCACGTTTCAAATGGTGTATGCTTCTATTCATGCTTTTCTCATTTTGCTAGCATTTTGTTCAAGTTTCCTCTTTTTGCTGTACTCACTAATGTGTTTATTCACTATCCGCCATATCGTATGATGAAGAATTTCTGCCCTTGTTATTTTATCATTTTATCCCTTTATTAAATAAGACTGTCATAGGAATTCCATGCAAGTTTTATCAGCATAACAATTGCAATTTTTTTGGGCTGGCCTTCTGAAGTCAAATTTTAAAAGCATAGTTTCCCTCCAGCTCTCCATCTATGTTATTGTGTTTGAATTTCCTCTTATGTTTTTATCATAAGATATCCTCTAAAAGCTTTATAAATAGATTTGTTCATATAAGCACATCTTTATTATTTTGTGTAGTGTAACCTAAAGTTGGGTCTTGTCTTTGTAATTCTTGTGGAGTGATCAAATTAGCATTTGTTTTTAAATTAATGATTAATCTGTTTTGGGACCATATCTGACTATTTATATATTTTTAGTCAAAATAATTTTATTATGATTTAATCTTTTGTTAGTTTTGGGATCAAACTTAACTCATTTAAATTTCAGCGTTATTTTTGTTGTATTTTAAGTTATAGTCTTTATATTATAAGTTAGTATGATCTTTCATACCGGTTTTCAATGTGTGAAATGTTAAACTCTTAGCAGATCCCTTTTTTCATTTTTTCACCAATTCATTTGGTGAAAATTCTTTATTTGAGGTTGAATTGTAATTTTCTGGTCAAAATGTGAGTTGATTTTTTTTTGCCTAACTAACTCTTAGCTCTGCCCTAATGTTTAATTACAGGCTTTGGAGTGCTTGTTGCGGCTAGCCTCTATAAGGCGATCATTTTTTATTAATGACGCTACACGATTGAAGTTTTTGTCACATTTAATGACAGGCACCAAAGAAATCCTGCAAAGTGGAATCGGTAAACTGGATTATATTTGTGTTGACTTCTTTTTTTCAACGTTATCTGTGGAGTGCTACTCTGCAGTAAATTTTTTGAAACTTTTTTTTGAAAATCAACTTTGCAACCTTGGTAAACTTAAGATAATTGAACTTTTTAAGTAAAATAACCAGTATTGATTCAGTTGCATGATAAGATGAAGACCTCTTATATCTGGACCAATTAATTACTGTTTTTTTTTCTCTATATTATGCTGCAACGGTTTTTAATATTTAATTTTATAATTTAAAATCAAACATTGAACTTAGAGATGCTTTGACATCCTAAATCACAAGTTCTATTCTCCTTCTATATAGAGATTTAATAGTATTGGTCATATGCCAAAGAGAAATTCACTAGATGCCAACTAAATATAAAACAGCAGCAATAAGATGTCTGAAAAACATAATGAAATATATGATTACTACACAGCAAAACACCATAGACAAATACTATTAAATCTGCATAGCATTTCCAACTTTTCCATCTTTGTGTCACATGGTTCATTCGGAAGGAAAGGAATTACTGGAAATTCAAAGGCATTGAACAACCTATGGTGGTAGTGAAGTTGATTTTTCTGTGCACTTTGTACGATTGGATGGCTACTATGGGTGGTCATTCCTTCTCTAGTTTGTTGGATCTTCTTGATTGTTCTACTTTTACATAATTTAGATGCACCTCCAGTACACTGGTTCTGTTTCCTTATCTTTCTTTTCATGTTGATAGGCAAGTCCAAAGGGTTCTTTCTTAGAAAGATTTCATATGTTACTAAAAAAAATAGTTAGCATAAAAATTATTCAGTTTAGACTTAGTTAAATGTGATGATTTAAAACCAACATGTAAACTCTCAAGGGAAGGGATGGAAAGGGAAGTAGGGGAAGGGGGATGTAGGCTTGTCGCTTGTGAGGAGATAGTTGTTGATTTCATTAGAGAAGTCATTCTTACTGAATGGTTGCAAGCAAACTGTTCCAACAATAACCATGATGTTTTGATCATTTTTTCTTCTAGGACATGCTTTGTTTCACTGCTAATTTATTGGTGGAAATTTCTTTCTTAAGAATAAATTCCTCGGTTATTTTTCCTTTTTGTAGCTAGTGGAAAATTTGTGATGAATTTACTTAAAGCTTCATAACATGTGACAAGACTATTGAGCCAGTGATCTTTTCCCAAAAATATATTTCTGGAATTTTTATCCAGCAAAGCAATAGGAGCCTTGGGAAAGCTCACTCATAAAAATTTAAAGAAAAATGATTTGTTTTCTATAACTCTTAATACTTATCATCTTGAAAATTGTAATTGTCAAAGTTTTTGCACATTGTGAACCAAATCATGATGTCAGTAATAAGTATAACGATCTTTAACATGCATTGTTGGGGGGAGTTGGGAGAATTCATTTACATAATTGGAATGTGTTGATCCTCTAAAACTTTGGCTGTTCGTCATTTTAAAACTTGCTTAAATATTTAACATTTATTGCCATCTATATACTAAAATAATAGTATATTGATTGTATTAATTTATAAATCATTTCATCCCTGTTGAAATTTGTTCCTTTTTGGTTTGGAGGCAGGTCTTGCTGATCATGATAATTATCATTCATTTTGTCGTCTGCTTGGCCGCTTTAAAGTGAATTATCAGGTGACTTTGACTATATGCTCACTCAATATATGCATTCAACTACTTCTGTTGTGACTCATGTTTTATGTTTGGCTTAATTGCTTCTTGTTGATTGGTAATTTGCTTAATCTCAAAATAATATATAACTATAAGATGCTTCTGTTTATAATATCCATTTTAACTACCCAGTTGAAAAAAATTTGAAAAGCTACGCCTAGGGTTCTTCACATCAAGAGTTTGTTCTCTTGTAGGACAAAAACATTTTTTCTTCTATATGTTGTATTTCATGGACATATATTTGTGTTATTTTTTGGAAATTGTTAGGAGGAAGTATGAGAAAAGTGTAATCATGAAAAGGAACATATGACACTGCATATCTTTCTTCATTTTGGTGCAAAATTCTCTATAAAATATAAGTATATAGATGTCCTAAATGTTTTGCTTGAAATTGCAGCTGGATGGACAATGTTATGTGTGTTATTATAAATTTGCTTGATGGACAACCTATGCTATGGTGGGGCTTATTATTATGTCTATTGAATGGACTTTGTCAGAACCATGTTGCCTATATCTTGTCTTTACAATTGACCTACTTTCTTTTCTTAAATTTTTCCCTGAGAAAATTCTATACCGAGGATTGTAGCAATGTTTCAGTATAAAGGGTGGTTGTAGAACCTATTTCTTGTTTTCAACCTTTCTTGAATGAAATCAGTAGAACAATGTTAGTTGTAAAATGAAAATTCTCTTCTAGTGTTAATTGTAAAAGGAAAAATGAGTGTGGATTTAAGACTGATTGGGTTTGTATGTGTTTCTTACCAATAAAAGAACTGGAATGATGTTCCTAAAACTTGAGTGCCATTTTGGCCCAGTTGGTGGAAGTAGGTGCCAGTTTTGGGGGTTGTTCGCATTGTTGACAGTTATTAGAGGTGTAGGGACAGTCACAATTTAGTCATCCTATCAATCTTGATCAAATTCGACTCTGCTTAGGTCATGTGACTCGACTGGTGGTCATGAGGTTGACGTTAGAGAGGGTATAAATATATTGGTCTGTGTTTGAGTGTGGTCCCTGAAGCCTAGGAAGAAGAATGATGTCATTGCCAGAGTTGGGTAACAGCGAAGTTATGGCGTTGGCTGTGAAAAGGGGCTTTAGTTCTCTGATACAATGTTGTGCATTGGGAAATGAGTTTAGGTTTAATTAATTTACCCAAACACACACACATATTAATTTCTCTAGATACATGTTAAGTGGGGAGGGGAGGTTCAAACCCTGATTGTCTTTGTAAAACACTAGGAAATGCTATTTGACCTATAGTTCATTGGCACAAATACATATTATTTAGAGGTGAGTAATTTCAATATTACAAGTTTATCCGTCACTTATACATATTCATAACAGTCTGCATTCTTTGTTGCTAGAGGTAATAATGAAGTTGGAGCTGATTTACAACCATCAAAGGAAGTTGTTGGTCAGAATGCTTATGCAACAAAAACAAAGGAAGGGCTGGGTAGCGAGTCATAAGAAATGAGCCCTTTAGTTGCTGGAGGAGGATTTCGTTGGAGATGTTGCCACAATGTGGACTTTTAGAGTGACCGATAATGCGGTTAATATTTAGGGTTTACATGTTACGTAAATTGAGGGATATGGTTAGGTAGCTTATGTTTGGGAGGGCAACTTTGCGTGGTGCTTTTTTCCCCGATCCTTTCTATGTCGTTGAAGATTGTGAAGGGGAGACAATTAGGGCCTGTTTGGTGGATATCTCACCACCCATATCTCAAAACCCATAACTCAAACTCATAACCCATAGGCCATAACTCATAACTCAATTCCCACTATAACTCAAATACCTCTTCAATTTCTGTTTGGTTACAAAACTGAGTTACATCTTTCAGTCTTTAACTCCACTTTTTGGCAAAATGGTGGAGCCCACCCACTAACACTACACAGAACAGAAAACACCCCTACCCATGTTCTGTCTCCTTCATCCTTCATTTTTCTGCTAATCCTCTCCACTTTCGTCTTCTCCCATCATAAAACCCAAAAAAGTGAAGAAATCACTTTAAAAAAACAAGCTTCAAGAAATCACTTTAAAAAAAAAAAAAACAAAAAAATAGATAGTGATTTTCTAAATATATTGTTGGCATTACGTTTCTTCTTAGTCTAGGCTTGTCAGTCCCCTCTAGTTTGTTTTTAGATTTCTTCGTCTTTTTCATCTTCTTGTCCTTTTGTTTTGGTCCTTTCTATATTCCAATTCCAAGTTGGTATTCTGTGTGTTTTTAACACTTTTTCTCTTCATGTTCTCTGAGTTCAAGTCACTTTCTTTTCTTTTTTTTTTTTTTTTTTTTGATGAAAAGTTCAAGTCACTTTCATTCATGGGTGTGTCTGATTCTCTGATGTTTCTCTCTGAGAAAGATCTAAATTCCATGGAATTAATTTCCTAGTATGACCCACATTGAATTTTCAAGATCAGTGTCCAACAGCACCTTCAGAAGAAGAAGAAGAAGAAGATCATGAGCTTTATAAAAAACCAGAAGTCTACATATCCATCTCCGAACACCCAAAGCATGTCTACATCTCCATCTACAAATGTGACAATGGACATGGAAAATGGAGAGAGAGAGAGAGAGATAGTGGTCACCTGGGAGAAGATCTTAGTATAGGCTTGTCAGTCCCCTCTTGTTTGTTTTTAGATTTCTTCGTCTTTTTCATCTTCTTGTCCTTTTGTTTTGGTCCTTTCTTTATTCCAATTCCAAGTTGGTATTCTGTGTGTTTTTAACACTTTTTCTCTTCATGTTCTTTGAGTTCAAGTCACTTTCATTCATGGGTGTGTCTGATTCTCAGATGTTTCTCTCTAAGAAAGATCTAAATTCCATGGAATTAAATTTCCTAGTACGACCCATGTTGGATTTTCAAGATCAATTTCCAACAGCACCTTCAAAAGAAGAAGAAGAAGAAGAAGATCATGAGCTTTATAAAAAACCAGAAGTCTACATATCCATCTCCAAACACCCAAAGCATGTCTACATCTCCATCTACAAATGTGACAATGGACATGGGAAATGGAGAGAGAGAGAGAGATAGTGGTCACTTGGGAGAAGATCTACAAACTTGATCAAGTGGAGTGACAGCCAGCCGGTGACAAAGCAAGCCTCGTCGGTGAAGATCTTGGGTCTCTTTGGTCAGCAATGGTGAGCATGGATGGGTTCTCTTTGGCTTTGCAAGAGCTTCTAATTCTCCGATTTTTGAAATGAAATGGAAAAGAACAAATGTGAGGGGAGGAAGAGAGAAGGTTGTGGAGGAGCAAAGTGAAAATGGAGGAGAAAGTCTAAAATGAAGGAAATGAAATGAAAAAAGAAATGTGCCCAACTTGATGGTTGACGTGACAACTCACTGCTTATGGCCCCACAAACTCACCAAAATAACTACATTGCCACTAAAACTCAAATTTGATGTTTTGGGAAATCCAAATTTTTGTTTCCGGTTTTCATCACTCAAACTCAATTTTTTGAGTTTTGAGTGATGAAATCAAGATTCAAAAATCTTGCCAAACAACATTTCTTTTGTGGGTCCCACATGTTTTGGATTATGGGTGATGAAAACTGAGCTATATAATATAACTCAGTTTTCACCCAATCCAAACACCCTCTTAGTAAGCAGAATATCTAACTTCCAAACTACATCATTAAGGGGTTTTTTTAGACTGTTAGATGGGGACTACCTATTTTAATCTTTTGGAATTGAATTACTTAGCCTAAATACTGTCCTTTAAAATTGCTGTTTTACATTGGGTTTTGATGTCATTTGAGGGGCTTGAAAATGATGGTATGTGATTGGAGCCAATGGTCTTGGATGAAGAAACAAGGAGGTTGGCAAATGAGGAGCAGGAGGTCACGTTTTACATCAAGTTATTAGTAGGGAAAGGGCGGTTGAGGGAAGTGAAGTTAGCAGAGAGGGGATTGGAGCTCATATGACTATGAGTCTTAAGATCTTTTTTAGTAATGTTCATGGTCTTCATGATCTTGACTAATAGCCTACTAGGATTTTTTTTTATCTTATTTTTTGCATAGCTGCAAAGTTAATATGGTTTGCCTAAAAGAGGTTAAGATCCATTCATAATAAAATGACTAAAATTTACATTGACCGTCAACCTTCTATGATCCTCATTTTCTGGGCTTGGGACTGGTTGTGAGCAAAATATATGACAATAAGCACTTTTGCTGGCCATTAACCTATGTAGGAGGCTAAGATGTAGTCCCATTAGTCAATTATTCATCCAGAGCTTATGGGGAACTCTGTTTTTTGGGCTGGATGTATTTTATACGATTGAACTTTTGGAAGGGTGTTGGAGAAATTACAGAGACTTTTTGTGGAATGGGATTGGTGGTGAACCTAAAATACATTTAGTTAATTGGGCCAAGGTTTGTAGGCCTTTGCAGGTGGGGGGGTTGGGTATAAGACGGTTGGGGAACTTTAATTCTGCCTTGCTAGATAAATGGTTGTGGAGGTATGGCATGGAGACTGATGCTTTATGGAGGAGGGTTATAGAGGCAAAATATGGGAATATTTGGGGTGGTTGGTGTACGAAAAAGGTGACAAGTCCTTATGGGGTCAGCCTGTGGAGATACATTAGAAGTGGCTGGTTGAACTTCTCTAAATTCCTTGTTTATGATGTGGGGGATGGTACTAGAGTGAAATTTTGGAAGCATGTGTGGTGTGGGGATTGTACCCTCCAAGAGGCATTTCCAAAGCTTTATCATCTTAGTAGGTCAAAGGATTCTTCGGTGGCTGAAGTTATGGGTTGGTCTGCTGGGAGGTTTAACTGGAATGTGCAATTTCTTCGTTCACCACAAGATTGGGAAGAAGAAGCCTTTGACCGGTTTATGGAATTGGTCTATTCTTTGATAGTGCGGGGTTTTGGTCCTAATAAGGTTTGTTGGAAACCTGCAAGGAATAGAGGTTTTGAGGTTAGAGGTTATTATAGCTCCTTCTACCCTCCTACTTTTGTTTCCTTTCCATGGAGAATGATATGGCAATCGAAGGTTCCTCCAAGGGTGGCTTTCTTTTCTTGGTCTGCTTCCTTAGGTAAGATCTTAACAACAGACAACCTTCGTAAAAGACGAGTGATGGTGCTTGACTAGTGCTATATGTGTAAGAGGTGTGGGGAGTCAGTGGATCATCTTCTACTTCATTGCTCCATAGCTTGGGAGTTGTGGTCCATGGTCTTCTGCTTGTTTGGTATTCAATGGGTTATGCCTCATACTTCTTGACTTGTTTGAGGCTTGGCAAGGAAAGTTTGTGTGACATCGTCATATTGATGTTTGGAGACTAGTGCCTCATTGCTTGATTTGGTGCATTTTGCGTGAAAGGAATGCTAGAAGTTTTGAGGGTTGTGAACGCTCTTTGCTGGAGATTAAGTCTTTCTTCTTACACACTCTCTTTGAATGGAGTGTGGTTTTTTTTCATTTTTCTTGTTCTTCCTTTTCTTTATTTCTTGACCGGTGTTCTTTTGTTTCCTGATTTGTGCCCCCATAGTACATCCCCACTGTACTCGGTTTGGCAACCTTTCTATTATTAATAATATTCTTACGTTATTTACCAAAAAAAAAAAACTTTTGGAAGGGTGTTTTTATCATGGGATGAAGGGGTAAAGCATGAAGGAGGATATGGAGCTGATTCTATTTCTTGTTTGTTCAAGATTGAGGATGATTTTACTTGGGTAGTTACAACTGAATGATGATGTGGGGAAAGCAGAACTAGGGGAAGAATTCTCCTCTTTGAGTTGTAGTGGGATAGACATGTCATATTGGGGAATATTTAATGCACTGACATTGGGGGGACATTTTATTGCATTGAGATTTCCTAGTGAGAGATATGGTTGTCTTAAATGTTGTCAGCTGTTTTGGAGTTCTCTACTTTTATGCTATACAGTGCATTGGTGGATATTCCTTTGAAGGGCAAAACAATCCTGTACACATTGGTTCAACAATCATTTGTCACCTTACTTTTCTAATATGATATGACCATAGTTCAGAAAAACAGTAGAAATAACTCTCTAATAGGAAGCACACCTAGAGAAAATAAAGCTCCCACAACCTGTTATCATAGACATGGGGTCATGAATCTCATGATGGAGTTTAAAATCAAACAGAATAACTTCCAAATCCGTTTCAATGGGGGACTATTAGAGCTAAGAAGCATTGACACGAGTACGGATATGACACGTTGACAAGATTTTTTTTGAAAAAATAGGACACGGGTATGGCAGGACATGTCTATTAAATATATTTATATTTATATTTATATTTTCTATATATATTATTTTTTATATAGTGTTAATTATGCATTAAATTAAGAGTAATAATGGATAATAAAGCAAAACCATGACCATTAAAGAATGTTTAGAAATTAGAATACAAACCAAGAATAAAGATATTTATTAATTTTCAAATGCACTCTTGATATTTGGAGCATGAATGCTCTCTCTTTTATTATTATTTTTTACTATGTAAAAGGGTATTCAATTCTTCTTGTTCTCGTGTCTCGGCCGTGTCTTGCATTGAAAAAAAAAAGGACATGGTGAGGACACACATGCTGAAGTTTCCAAGTGTGTCAAGTGTCCGACACAAATACAGCATCCCAAATGAAGTGTTCATGCTTCCTAGAATTAGAGTCACTCCAAATTTTGGAGCAAAAGAAAAGGTGGGGGGGGGGGGGGTGGGGTGTCATTGTGGGTTCAGTTTTCTATAAGGGGAGCTTCTGACTTTTATTATATTATTGTCCATTTTCTCTAATTTTTTGGTGAGCCCAGTCATTGATGGTTAAAATTGGTTGCAGTTATCAGAACTTGTTAACGCTGATGGCTATGCTGATTGGATACGCTTAGTAGCAGACTTCACACTGAAATCTCTTCATTCCTGGCAGGTTCATTTATCTCCCATAACTTTTGAGTATTTTTTATGAAGAAAATGATGGAATTTGATTTTATTATGGATAGATTTAATGAAATTCCTCTTGTCTGAATTGATGAATTCATTATCTTTTTCCAGTGGGCTGGCAGCAGTGTTTATTACCTTTTAGGGATGTGGTCAAGATTGGTCACATCTGTACGGTTTTTGAAGACTGACACAGCAAACCTGCTGGATGAATATGCACCCAAGATTATAGAAGGTTTCATTTCATCAAGATTTGATTCTTTGCAGGTGAGATAGCAGCTATAATTTTTGCAGTGATGCAATGCTTTCACTTTCACTTTCACTATGTAAATTTTTTACATTACTTTTGCTTCATTTATCTTCTGCAGTCTGAATTTTCTGATGAACTCTCTGAGGATCCACTTGATAATGTTGAACTCCTTCAGGATCAACTTGATTTCATTCCTTATCTTTGCAGATTTCAGGTTTGGAAAACACGCATCAGGAATACTTTTGAAAAGTTTTACATTTCCTTATTGGTTAAACTAAACAACCCTTCAATTTTCTCAAAAATTGCTGATGAATTTGACTTTAACACCATCTTTTCTTGCGTGAATTGCAGTATGAAACTTGTGGTATGTATATAGTGAAGATTATGGAGCCTATCTTGCAATTGTATATGGTACTCTATTGAATACTCCCTTTCCTTACTTTCTTTTTCTTTTTGCAATAATTTGATATTACATGTAATTTGCTTTGTATAGGATGGAGCAAACCTCCAATGTTGTGCAGATAACATTCAACTCTCTTTGGTCGAAGTCAAACTTGCTTGGATAGTGCATATTGTTGCTGCCATTCTTAAGACTAAGCAAATTTCTGGCTTCAGGTTACATTTTTATTGCTTATTAAAAATTTACAATTATAGCTTTCAGAGAGAATTGTGTATCTCATCAGGCCCTTTTGCTTCTCTAATCCAGTGGAGAATTGCAAGAAGTATTTGATGCAGAACTTTCAGCTCGTGTTTGGCAGTTGATAAATGTGACAGACAGCGGGTTACAGAGTCAGGTTTTTCATTAAACCAAGTTGGCATTTTTTTTGCATTCAGATATTTTCAGTGCAACTTGAACATGCAATCTTTATGGTGTGGAATTTTTGCATTTTATATCCTTTTTTCCTTCTTAAACATGTTTTTATAAAAATTAACATGACATCTTTGTATTAGGAACTTAGGAGTTACAAGTTTATATTAGATAGTTATCTAATATATGGTTGTTGTAAAGGAATATCTTGGGTTCATAAGTGGAGTCTATTAATCATGCGTTGCCCATATCAAGTTGTATCTAAGCCTGTTTTTACTTTCTACTAGTACTGTGATAAAGCTTATTGTTTGAGGTCTGAATATGACTTCAGGAGTCAATATGCGGTCTAAAGTAATTTGCTTGACCAGTCAGAATTGTAGGACATTATGAAGTATATGATACTCTTGATGATACCACTTTGTTATCTGACCTCATTAATAATCCATAGTTTGAAACTTCTTCTAATCCCTAGTCTCTGCATAAAGTCAGGGTGGTAGCCAGTCTGACTCAAAAGATCTTAGTTAAGCCCAAAATTTTACAATAATGTACTACCAGGTCATAAATAAACTTCTTGGGTACAGACTGATTCGAATTTGGACTTGACATTTGGAGATTATGTAATTGTTTTCCTCTTTTGTTCTCTCTGTTTGGTGGTGATGCCAAAAGCCCTTAGGTGGTGATGCCTAGATTTTGCATGTAGGTTCTAGGTGGTGAAGCCTAGGGTTTGTCCAGTTGTTGCTTTTGTTCCTCTATTATCTATATTTTCCTATTGTGTGCTGCATCAAAGTGCTTGCCGCATTTTGAAATTCTTGAAAGATAATGTATTACTTAGTAGTATCTATTTCTTTGTTATGAAGAGTGTGATGTATGTTGTGGCTGAGTTGTAGTTCAATTGGCACCTCCTTCCCTCTTAAGAAAGCATGGAGGTGAGGATGCTTCTGTTGAGAGAGAGTGGACATGATTTCTACCTTGTTAGTTTTCTTTTTTTTTTAATCCTCAAACCAGTATGCTTTACTACTGGATTCTTCTGATGGTAATAATGTTATTGCTATTGTCACCTTCAATTCTAGTGAGAAAGTGATGCACAGTGGTAATAGCACTCTCAATGGGTTTGATGTTTGTCGTTCCAACCACACCTTTCCCTACCCACTATTTACTTAACAAAAAATATTTTATCTATGCAATTCTCACTCCTAGTACCATCCTTCATAGCAAAGGATTTCATCATATTAAGCACCTACATTGATTCATACCAAATTTCACTGTTGTTGGCTAATTTTCTTATAAATAAAAAGTACAAAATTTTGGAAGATAGTTCATGATTTGTATGCAATATTTGCAACTTAGGCTGCGTTTGTTTTGGCGTAAAACCATTTCAGGAAATGGTTTTACACCTCACCGTGTGTTTGGTTGCGCATGGAAAATTCATTTTCCGGAAAAACATTTCAGTTGGCCGTAAAAATTATGGCTTTGACCCGGAAATTTTTTTACCCTTCTATTTTCACTTCAAACCATTTCCGGACTTCAGACGCGCAGAGAGAGAGAGAGAGAGAGAGAGAGAGAGAGAGAGAGAGAGCACAGGTGGCCGCCCAGCCAAGCTCCAGCCAGCCCAGATCGTGCTGCCCCACTGCCTCCTCCATCGCCCAGATCGCGCCGCCTCACTGCCCAGAAAGAAGTGAGAGTAGAGAGCCTTTTAGCTCATGACCGATTGCGCCACAAGGAAAGCCGAGATCGCTGAGATCGTCGAGAAATTGATGGCTTCCTTTCTTCCTCCAAAGCTTCAATCTTTACCTTCTCTTCCGACGAAATTGATGGCTCCGATCACTCGAATTTGAAGAGAATGGATTGTTGGGTTGTGGCCTGTGAGTCGGTGGTGGTGGGGATCGGTGGTGTGGGTCCTTGGGTTGTGGGTTGTGGCCGGTTGTGTGGGTTTTTATTGGGTTGTGGTGGGTTTGTTGATAGCCATTGTTGATGTGGATGGGTTGTTGAGGAGGATTTGTGGTGGTGTTGGTTGTTTTTTTGTTTTTTAATCAAAGTTGTTGTGGTGACAAGTGGTGGTTTGTTGATGTGGGTGGGTTGTCGAGGTGAGTTTGTGGTGGTGGTGGTGGTGGTTTTTTCTGATATAAAATTTGTTTTGAAGTTGAGAAAATAGCTGAGAAAATGTGAAAAATTTGTGGGAAAATAGCATTTTCAGAATGTTACCAAACACTGAAAATTGTTTTCTAATATAATTTTTATAATACAACCAAACACTAGAAAATATTTTCCTTTCCTGAAAATATTTTCACCTGAAAATATTTTACACCCGGAAAATATTTTACACTGAAACAAACACAGCCTTATTCATTTCATCAAAGATTAATGCACAACTTGAGTGGGAGTGTTGATTACCATGAAAAAAAATTATGGAATTGGTTAGTAAATTAAGGGATTGATTGCTAGAGAATGTCGTGGGATTGAAGCAATTAATACGCAATTCAAATTCAAATTACCATTGAATTTTGTGTTTAAGCTCTATTATAAATATGGATTCCATTATTGTTAAGAAAAGTGAAAGAAATTGTAGCTCTTTGGGCTCTTGTCCATGAATGTAGGTCAAAAGGCCGAACCACGTAAACTCTCAGGTTCTCTCCTCTCCTCTTTTCTCCCTCACATCATCACAAATTTCTACAAGGCCATTTGCATCTCCTTTGATTGATGTTTTAGTCTATACAATGATATGGCTACAGATACATTGTGACATTGGTGTTGGGTTTGAAATAGTACACAGAATAAGTAAATCACCCGTGTACTGTTCCATAACTTTTACCCCACCTAATCTGGGTGTTTATTGTAGGCTTTGAAACAACTAATCATTGCCCTTTTGTCTAAAGGGTTGCATTTAATGATTTATTTTCAATTCTTACTTTCTTTTAGATCATGTGCATCTGCATATGGTTTAAACTAAGGCTTTGCTGATTGGTATAAAACTACTTGTTTTTTAAGATTTTCTTTTAAGCACAATTTGTCTCCATTCTCCTTTTAAATTTTGAGAGGTAAAATTTATATTTTTTCACATTAAAGCAGCTGATTCTTTCTTAAATATATCTGGTTGTCTTTTTCCTTTGTTACAATATATCATGTTTATTTATTCCTTGGACATTGGCAGAGGTATGGTGAACTAAGCAAGCAAAGGCTTGATTGTGCAATTCTTACCTTTTTACAACAATTTAGGAAATCTTTTGTTGGTGATTATGCCTTGCATTCTTCCAAAGTAAGTGAATTTGAAATTCAAACCGGTACTTTTTTTCCTTTCTTTTTGGTTGAGTTCGACCCTCTTCATGTTCCTGGATGTTTTTTTGCAGCAACTATATGCTCGACTATCTGAGCTTCTTGGAATCCATGATCATTTACTATTATTGGTTGCTATTGTAAGAAAGATTGTTACAAATCTGAAATCTTACTCTCAGGTGACAGATCACAGCTTCTATTAACTGTTCTAATGAATTCAATTAGTTTATCTAATGGCATGATATATCTGTATTTGCAGTCTAAAGTGGTTATTGACCATACCTTGAGTGTTTTCTTGGAAATGACATCTGGGTTAGTTTTATAACTTCAGATTTAGTTTGGAAACTTTTTATTTTTTATTATATTAATTTTCTTGAGGTTGAGCCTTGGTGCAATGGCAAATGCCTTCCACCAAAAGCGATAAGTCATGGGTTCGAGTATGGGAATCAACCTCTCAAATTAATTAGGGATAAGGTTGCCTACCTTGGTTTCTCTGAGACCCCGCATCAGTGGGAGATTTGTGTACCGGGTACGGCCTTTTTATTATATTAATTCTCTCTGCTGTGTATTTACATCAACATGCAATTTTGTGCAGATCTATGTTGGGAAAGCTGCTTCTGAAGTTGGATATCATTAAATCTATTATTTCACATCATGATGTAAATATCACTCTTAAATATATATATATATATATTTTCTTTTGGCTTTGTTCTCATAATTAAATTTACACTTAACTGTAAGTTAATATTGGCCAATAATTTGGCAATATGTTTGTTTGTTTTCCATTTTCAGAAAGAGCACTTCCCTTTCTTAGATGATTACAGATGTTCTCGTAGTAGAACAACGTTTTATTTTGCTATTGCCGCGTTGATTTTCATGGAGGACAGTCTTTTGAAATTCAAATCTTCAATGGATCCTCTTCTACAGGTATGCAATTTTGTTTAGTCACCTAATTGAGAGTTTTAAGAATGTTGAACTAAAGTAATCCTGCATTCTTTTTTTATTCTGGCATAGAATAAATGGTTGGATTTTGACATCTTTTTTTTTCCTTTCTTTTTTACATGGATATTGTAATTTAATAGTTGGCTTAGGGTTAAAAACTAAATAACCATTCTACTCATCTATTATTTACAGATTAGGCATTAAATACAATATGACCAAACTGCCCACTTAACTTATACAGTATATTACTCAAAGCACTCCCCTCAAGCAAATGGTCTCAACTTGTTACATAGCAAATCTAAGCGTGCCTTGTATAACAGTTTTGTGCATGTCAACTTTAGCAGTTTTTTTTTCCTCACATGGATCTTGTAAATTAATAAGTGGCTTTGGGTTAAAAAATGAATACCCATAATTCTCATCTATTATTTGTATATATAGGCATTACGTAAAATATGACCAAACTACCCTCATAACTTATACAATGGGTCCATTTGGATACAACTTATTTTTGTTGAAACTGAAAACTGAAAATTGAAAACACTGTAACAAAATAATTTTTAAATATGTGAATAGTGCCGTGGGTCCCATTTTTATTTATTTATTTATTTTTCTGAATAAAGTGGTTGTGGGTCCCATGAACAGTGCGTGAACAGTGATGAACAATGCATGAACAATAAAACTTGTCTCTAAAAGCTGAAAAGCGTGAAAATAATGGAAAAAAAAAAAGAAGCAAAACGCAAACGCCAGACGCAATAATAATTCTTATCCAAACACTCACATATTACTCATAACACTCCTCTCATGCTGGGGCATATATTTATCAAAAAGTCTGGGCTTGTTACTTAACAAATCTAAATCATCGCATGGTGGTTTCATGAACATATCAGAAACTTGGGCTCCTGTAGAGACATATGGGTGTGTCAGCCACTCTCCACTCCCTTTCTAACAAGATGCAATCTACCTCTATATGTTTGTTCAGTTCATGGAACACTAGGTTGGAAGTGATTGAACTGCTACTTGGTTAACATAATACATGGTCATGGGCAATTGTACATCAAATCTCAATTCCACTAGCAGATGCTTAATCTGTATAACCTCACATAAGGTATGAGCCATGGATCTATATTCAGCCTCTGCACTGGAGCAGGACACAACACTCAGTGTTTTAATTTTTCAATTGATCAATTTACCTTCTAGGAGAGGACAATATCTTGTGGTAGACTTCATAGTTGAGGGTGATATTGCCTAATCTGAATTTGTAAGAGCCTTTACATGCAAATGATCATGGGCTTTACATTAAAGTCCACGTCCAGGATAAGCCTTAAGGTGTCTCACAATTCGAAGAATGGCTTCCCAATATGGATGATGAAGTACAACCATATACTGACTCACAGCACTTACTGCAAAGTATATATTTGATTGGGTAATAGTGAGGTAGTTCAACTTAGAAATCAAAGAACATGTCTTTTTGATGCAGCCAGTCAGATTTGATTTTTCCAAGATATCTTTAATATTTCTTGAAGTCTGGTCAGTTATTTATTTATTTATGTTGTAATAGAATTTAAGTTAGTCAATAAGTCCTAATTTGAGTCAATAGTTTTTTATGACCTTTTGACTGTATGATCATGGAACTAGGGAGATTGTTTACTGTGTAAGTTGTCAAGTATGGGATCATCTTTTACCAATTAAGATATCTAATTTAGAGAATCATTCTCTACAGCCCTATTTTGGGTTTGTCTCTTGATCTACTCTTTCTATTCTTTTGTATGTTTGTTTTTTTTTTTTTTTTTTGTTTTTTTTTTTTGGTTTTGTTTTTGTTTTTTGTTTTTTTTTTTTTCTCTAAATCAGTTCCAGCAACCATTGGTTACTGTGGACTGCATCACTCTTGAATTAGATAACAACTCTCCCCTATCCATATCCATTTGATATTGGTATCCATATGGGTCTCTATTAGTTCTGAACTTAACAAAAACTTGTTTCTTCCAATATATTCAACACGTATTTCCTGTACGACAAATTATTTATCCCTTGGAGCGTGCTACTTCAATATCTAAGAAGTAACGTAACTTTCCTAGATCCTTAGTCTGAAATGATGCTTGATGAAACACCTTTTGCTCAATAATTCTCTTCTTGTGACTAACATAAATGATTAACAAGATCATCCTTCTTTCAGAAGTATATGAGAAAACAGAGTGATCACATTCACAATTTTTCATCCCAAATCGGACCATTGTTACACTGTACTTACCAAATTAAGCTGGGTGAGATTGCTTAAATCATAATGGGTTGCATAGTTTACACATCTTCTCAAACTCTCCCAGAGCAACAAACTTGTCTGGTTACTTCATGTAGAATGTCACCTATAAATTTAAAAAACCTGCAATATCATTTTTGATATTCAACTGATGCAATGGTTGACCAAGGTTAGCAGTTAGTGATATTAAATTCGTACATAAGCAATCTTAATGACATGGGAAAAAGTTTAAGAATAATCTACAATATAAGAGGATTGATGAATTATGCCATGATATGAAAACTAGGGTTCTACTAATTCTTCGTTCTGTACTATTCCATAAAAACCTATGAATTTTGGCATCTTGTGCTCTCCAATCAGCATATTTTGAAGCACTTGATTCAGGGGGATATATCACCAAATACTGAAATTTCTACTTACCTAGCAAAAATACTTCTACTGACTTTGCACACTGAGCATAATTGTTAGTACTTAATTTAATGGAGGTCAGTGGAAATAATTCAAGGGGAAAAAAGAGGCTTCATTTCTTTCTTCAACTCCACGACACCAGCCAAATTCCAATTAAGGGATAAAGTCCATTAACCACAATAAATAAGAATAAATTTACCAACTTTGCAAGACTCCATGATCGGAACATCCAATTTGGTCATTTGACAGGCCACCAACACACAAGGATATCAGTGGATTAAACCACACCATATTAATCACCATTACCCAATCTGTGGTTTAACAGGGAACAACTACCTCAAGAAAGACAGGTGAAACAGTGTGACACATTTATGAATTCAAACAGAAAACAACAAAAGAAAAGGTTGAAACAGCCAGCTAAAATCGGAGGTATGGGCTCTTGATATTGGGCTTTAGTGTGTCTGCAGGAGACAAGGACAACTGTGATGATGGATCAGGTGGTGTTTGATTGTGGTCAGCAGTGTTTGACTGTGACTGATCAGTGGTTGACTATGGTATATGGGTGTTTTGCAATGGTCGATTGTTGTTTATGAGTTGTTGGTGATGGTCGGATATAATTGGTGGTGGTGGGTTTGCGATTTACATTAGGCTTTGATGCCATGGAAACCAATAATTGGCTCAGGATTATAAATTGCTCCCCCCGCACACCCCCCCCCTTGGGGATACCTCAGTGGTTAGGGTTAGTGCCTGGACTAATTGTAATGTAAATCCAAAAGTCTCTGGTTCGACTTCTAGCTTGGGCATTTTGTGATTTACTCGATGCCTGCTCAATGGAGGTGTGTAGGCATTTGGGTTTGCCCCTTCACCACTGGACCATACCTTGAGGGGGTTCCTCGTCATAAAAAAAAGGATTATAAATTGACTAACCCTAATACCCATCTATTATTTATATATTAGGAATTAAAGGCAATATGGCCAAACTACCCTCGTGACTTATAAAATATTACTCATAACAGAACTGATGGTTAAATTCTGGTTGCGTTCGCTTAAGTCTGCTTGTGCAACAATTTTGTTATCATCTTGTGCTTGGATTACTGCTGTCTTATGTACTCATGTTATATTTAATTGAATGGCTTAACTCTTCAGGCTTATGCTAGTGTGTCGATATGCATTTGATTGGCTTCTTTCTCTTGAATAATATTGAATTTTGTTCTGGTGTTTATGCCACCTAAGGTTTTTGTTAGTTTGGAATCAACATCTGATGCAACATTCCACTCAGACGCTGTAAAATATGCATTGATTGGTTTGATGCGGGATCTAAGAGGAATAGCAATGGCGACTAAGAGGTTGGTAATGTTTAATTTTTGGCATCTTCTTGCCAATGGCTGTAAAATTTTTTATTTATTACTTTCTTATTTTGAGGCTGAGTATGGTCCTTTTTTTCTTACTCTTTCTGTAGTCACAGAACATATTGTTTCCTTTTTGATTGGCTGTATCCGGCTCGCCTGCCACTTCTTTTGAAAGCCATTGCATATTGGACTGATACTCCAGAGGTTTGCAATTTACCCTTTTGATCCCCTTGTACATACTGATCTGCATGAAATGATATTGATTTTACCTTTTTCTGGAAACTGGTGATTTTATAAATGAATTTGAGTTCATTTTGTGCTTGTTTAGTCAGAATTTGTTTACGGTGATAAATTTCTGATGTTTTAACAATCCAAATATAGCAATTAACCTTGTAATATTAAGATCTAAAATTATTTGTGATAATAACTATTGTAGTCAGGCCCTTATCCTCTCCCCTTTGGATACTAAATTAAGTTCATCTTATGCTAACCACTTCAA
Organism: Quercus robur; assembly: GCF_932294415.1. Classification (NCBI taxonomy): domain Eukaryota; kingdom Viridiplantae; phylum Streptophyta; class Magnoliopsida; order Fagales; family Fagaceae; genus Quercus; species Quercus robur. The sequence goes on along the minus strand of NC_065540.1, from coordinate 35,626,187 downwards.
TTGGAAGTCTTTTGATGTAATGGATATTTATACATTGTTATAAAATCATGGACTTTGTCAATACTAGTTTATGTATAATTTAAATTGTCTAATTTAGAATGAGTTATCATAATTAGAGAATAACAAAAATGTAGGCAAAATGGTTTCATTACATTGCAAAGCAAATATATAAACCTACCACAGCAATGGATGCCAGTCCCCAGGCTGGATGCTGACTGGAGCTAAATGCCTGTCCTATAGGCACCTTATCATAGTGATATGCTCCTGAGTTTTCCTTGAATTTTCATGTAGGAAGTGTGGCTTGTGTTTACTTGAGCTTGTTAATTGGGTAACCTTGCCTTAGAATTGTGTTATCATAATTAGAGAAGACTAACAAAAATGTAGGCAAAATGATTTCATTACATTGAAAAGCAAATATATAAATCTACCACAGCAATGGATGCCAGTCCCCAGGCTGGATGCTGACAAGAGCTAAACGCCTGTCCTATAGGCACCTTATCATGGTGATATGCTCCTGAGTTTTCCTTGAATTTTCATGTAGGAAGTGTGGCTTATGTTTACTTGAGCTTGCCTTGGCTACTGGGAACTATCTTGTTTCATGGATAGACCTAGTTGATCTTTCCACTATGAAAATATTGCCAATAGCTGATGGTATCACACTTTTGTCAGACCGTGTCAATGGTATGCCCAGTTTTGGATTACCACGCTAGACCTACAGAAGACAGTACAAAGTTATTAAACACCTCTGGGCAGTGTTATTGAGTCAGTCTGCTGACATATTGATCACTCCTGTCAAGGTGATCTATTCTAAGAGCACTAGCATTAGGTGTTGTATCCAAATCCTATTTTAACACACAAATACTTCACTTTTTCTACTTTGATATAGCATTTGACAATACACTCCACATCAATTGTTCTATTTCATGTGCTATTAATTTATTTTATTCATTTTTATCTCTCTATTTTCATGTGATATCATGTGATAGCTGATAGCTCTTCCAGTTTCCTTTGCTGCTCCCGCCTTCTTTCCTGCATTTTTCCGCCTACTTTGCAAGGAACCAAGAAGAACAATAAAAGTTGGCCACAATGTCAAACTTCCCTAAAATATATCCAGTTACCACTGATTAACTTGAATGAAGAGTACCAGCCTCTACAACAATTATTGGGTTCCCTTCATCTAATTGCATCTCTCTCTCATAAACCAGTCAACCATCATCCCCACAAAAATCACCACATCAGAAACAGTCAACCACCATTCTCACAACCCACCACCACCTTAAAGGCTCAAACCCACAACCCATCACCACCACCACCACCATCAAAACCCATCAACAAGAACACCAAATTGATCCCAATACTAGAACAAACTCACCGTTCACAATCACAACTCACAAAACCCATTCCAAAACCAAACAAATCCAACGATTAAACCCATTCCACATCAAGAACAACCCCACGATCTCCACCAGCAACCACTCCGGTCTCCACTGATCTCCACCGGCAACCACACCAATCTCCACTAGGCAAAAAGCAAAACGAGAGAGGGAGAGATGGAATAAAATTTTTTATTTAGTTTTAGCATTTGCAACATCTGATATGGTGAGGTTTTGGTGTTCTAAATGCTTAAAATTTAGCATTTAGAACACCTGATGCTAGGCTCTAAGCATATCTTGAGGATTGTTGGGTTACATACCATGTTTTTTTCCTGATTTATGCTCTCAAGTCTATCCACTCTCCCATCAGAAAAATGAAACCTCTACCATCTTATTATGCAGCTTGCCTTGGAACAGCCAAGATTATAGTTTTATTATACCCGTAATGTGGATAAAGGGCCTCCTTGTACCTAGAAAATAATAGGAAAATTAGAAGTATACCCTCACAAGGGTAAAAAAAAAAAAAAAAATTAAGTAATATCAAGCAGTGTTGTTAAAAGCATGCTTAAAGTGCGCTTAAGTGCAAAGCACAGAGCGCACAGACCTTGGGGCTTTTTCCTCTAAAGTGAGGTGCCCTCAGAAAAGCACGCCTTAGGCATGCCTTTTAGAGCTTTTTTATTAAGCGCAAAACTTGCTTTTTTGAGCTTTTTGTTAATTTTTCCTAAAAAAATCTTGATTTGATTTTTAGCCATTAGATCTAAATATGTTTGATATATGCCATTGATATAATATATAAAAACTAATAGTGTGGTGTGCTACCATACACCTAAGCCTACCCCTTTAGATATTCTAGACCTATTGGACTACAGCCACACAAACAAACGCTCAAGTCAAACAATGATGATGGTCTCTTGCTTAATGAGGATGATGATTATGTAGATTAGGATTGCATTGTATATTTGCATTGATTTTGTTAGGCAAAGATAGCATTACTTAATCGTCTAGTACTTTTTAGCCTTTGCCTTTTTGGTTCTATACTTCTATTTTGATTCAACCATTTTTTGTAATCATGGCCATCAAATATCATGGTTGCATATATTTTGTAAAGCACAAGAGAATTATATAAATGTTATATAAATTATATAAAATGTTTTATTGTAATTTATATGATCAATTGATCACTTGATTGTTGTATTGACCATTAATAAATTTTTTTAATTTATTAAATTTTTTTTTCAACGAGCGCTTCACATCGATCAGGCGTGCACTTGCGCTTTTCGCCTAGGCTCCAGGAGGCCTTTGCGCTTAAGTGTGCTCAGTGCTTTTAACAACATTGATATCAAGGCTGTTAGAATATTGGTTAAATGATTAAATTCACAATTTTCTAACAACTTAAAAGCTTTTGGGACAATCTGTAATTTATTATAGGTCATAAATTCCAATAGTTGGGTTGTGCTTAAAAAGTTCGTTTACTTGTTTTGTGAAAGTTTTAGATAATTTTTTTTGATCGGTATTTTAGATAATAAAACATTACTGCTACTTTCCACATTATTTGCATCAACTTTGCTGGAAATTATCTTTTTCTTAGATATTTTATGCATGTTTTGGAGGCAGAATCTGTTGGAAGTTGTGGGTATCTGCTGAAGTCTTTTCCTTGTTCTGATTGTGTTGAAATAAATAATTATCCTTGTACTATACTGTTGTGTTTGTCAATTTTCCCTAAATTCATGACGAAGTTCATCTAATGGTGACTTCAATGCAATCAACTTCCTATGATCTGACCTAGTCATCTCATCAAGTGCATCTTAAATTAGAAGAAATTGAACTCTCCTTTATTTGTTCAAAGGAATTTTTGACAGAAAACCATGGTATAGGTTACAACTCCATTGTTGAAATTTATTGCTGAGTTGGTGCTGAATAAATCTGAGAGATTGGCTTTTGATTCATCATCTCCTAATGGCATACTGCTTTTTCGAGAAGTCAGCAAACTGACCGTAGCCTATGGATCAAGGATTTTGCCCCTTCAGAATGCAGCAGATATGTATACTTTCAAATACAAGGGAATATGGATTTGTTTGACCATTCTTACAAGAGGTATGAGGATTATTTCTTCTGTCTTTTTGAAAGCCACTATATACTTGCATGCCCAGCTTGAACTGGTTTCCTGACAACCGAAGTTGTTATCATCTCTTATTTCTTTGTCATATGAAGTTTTTTAACAAGGTTTTTAAAATAATTGGAGGTCTTATACTTAAGGATGTCATGTATCTAAGCAACACGAGACACAGGAGAATATTGAAAAGTGACTAAAGAAACAGTTCTACTCAGTATGTTTATTTACATTGCTAAAGATGGTACCACATCAACTGACCATTATATGGGGTTCATTTCTGTATGGCAGCACTCGCTGGGAACTATGTGAACTTTGGTGTGTTTGAACTTTATGGTGATAGATCTCTTGCTGATGCTTTAGATGTTGCTCTCCGAATGATATTGTCTATTCCTTTGGCTGATGTATTAAAATTTCGAAAGGTATAAACTTTAGCTTTGAGTTATATTGTTCCTTTAGGATTTCAGTGATGTTTGTGAGAGAACTATTCCTACTGGCCCCTTCCATTCAATGTATGATCTCCCTGCATCACTGAGGTATTTCATTTTTTATTTTTCTTAATTACATATTCACACTAAACTTACTAGCACCAATCTGCACACAGGGTCCTGAACAAATTGAAATTTTGAATGGAAGAGATTAACCCATTCCAAATTTTAGTTGATAGGATTTAGGGTATGGAAAACCATAGAATAGGAAGATTATAGTGACTAGAAAATAAGTAGGGAAGGAAAGAAAAGATGCCCAATTGAATTCTAAGTGCTAATGATTGTTGTGGGGAAGAATATGGGTTTTGGAAAGGGGCATGATAAGGAGTAATGATGCAGAGAATGAAGTAGCTCAATGAGAACGTGAAGCAGTTCTGAAAGACTTTATAAGTATAGATGTCAGTAGTAAGGGACTCAAAAGAGATGCATTAATGACTTCATGGACTTGTTCTCACTGAGAGTATGATTCAAGATCTGGTACATTCTTGTAGACCCCTTAAAATACTGAATGACTGAAGAAAAGATCCTAATTAAACTTGCTGTTCAGCTATTTATAGGTGAAGGTGGTTGCTTTTTAGCTTATAATTGAACCAATTATGATCATTTGAAGCATGGCCTGACCAATGGAGGCTGTATAGGGCCTGAAATTTGCTGAGTGACTTATCAAAAAAGAAACTTGCTGAGAGTGACCCTAAGAGCAACACACCCATAAGGACTACTCAGAGAAAAATGCCTGACCTCATCTTACTGAATGCACAATGCATTTTTTGAGTAATGACTACAGAGCATTTAGTAATTGATACTTTAGTATGTGTGCTTTCTATTTTATGTTATCTTCTTCCTCAGATGGATAACTGAAAGAATTATTTTAATTGGCAGTTTATAAGGATTATTTGAGGTTAAAACTCTTGACAACAAATTTTGCACGCACTTGGTCAAAGTTCACATCATGTACAGAATATTCAGAAGTCATTTTGCAACGTTCTTATCTTTCATGTTTCACGCAGATCTAATCTTTTCTTGTACTTTCTCTTTGTTTCTTTCCAGCTGGCTCAAGCCTACTTTGCATTCTTGGAGATACTTTTCAACAGCCATATGGCTTTTATTTTAAATTTAGATACAAGCACATTTATGTATATTGTTGGATCTCTTGAAGCAGGCCTTAAAGGTTTAATTGAGAATATCTCGACACAGGTTTGTATAGCATTCTCTCTTTTTAACTTTTACAGATTCCTTTGTGACTTGTTCTTCTGCTATAGCATGTTCATGATCCTTATAACATGCAAGAATGATTTCTCTGTTACCTATAATAATGATTATTAAACAAAAACCCGTAGGTATCATAGGGGCCACGCCTGGTCACTAGTTTAAATCTTCCATTCCCTCTCCCCTTGGGCCAAAACTTACTCATTAAAATAACTATGATTGTTACATAAATAATTATTCTAGAAGCATTATGATTATATCATAAGACTATTTATGAGATGTGTTTCCTTTTAATAATCAACTCTTAAAATGTCATTGCAGTGCGCATCTGCAGTTGATAAATTGGCTACTTTTTATTTTATTGACATTGTGACTGGAGAGTCACCCAGTTCACCTGCTGCTCTGTGTCTTGCTCAACACATTACTAATTGCCCTGGTTTATTCCAAGAAGTAAGTTTGCTACATACTTGTGTTAATATTCTTATATTACATCAAGTAAGCAATGCAACTCGCAGGTTTTTTTTTTAAATATTTTTTTTTCTCATATTGAGGGAGAGAGGTATGAAATAGTAATTCTTCAGTAAAACAATTCACAACTAGGGTTATGCACAGGCTTGCTTAGGGGAGGAATTCTCAACCGGCCCACTTGTTGGATTGAGAGAATCCAAACAGCAGCCAAACTAAAACACCTATAAAACTGACAGGGTGGCTTGTAATCAGTCAGATTGATTTAATGACTTGTGCCCTTAGGTTCGGGTGGATTTATTGGCTTGAGCTCTTTTGTTCAGGTTGACTTAATGACTTGAACCCTTTTTTCAGCTCCTGTAACTAGGCCTTCAACATCTATCTGACATCAAAATGGGCCAATTAAAAAAAAAAACCTCCAAGCTTACTATCAGGTCAACCCCCTCCAAAAAAAAAAAAAAAAAAAAAAAAAAAAAAAATCAGAAGCTCTGCAGCACATGTTTATTTGCCTGCACCATCTGTTCAAAACAAAAACAGAAAAATAGTCAGACAAAAGCATATACAAAAAATCAAATCTCTAAACTACTAGACTATAATGTAATTTGGAAAATATTATAGAACTCATTTGAGGTGACTGAAGTATGTAACTAAAAAATCAAAGTTGCATTTTCAGAAAACATATGAAACTTTTGGGGGGGAAATTACACTTTACCCCCCCTAAACTATACCCCCTTTTACACTTACCCTACTAAACTATGGGAACACGCACTTTATCCTCCTAAAACCTAAACTATGAGAGTGCACACTTACCCCCCCTAAACTATTATTCGTGTAACACTTTGCATCCCATCACGGGGATAATAATTTAGGGAAGTAAGTATGCATTCTCATAGTTTAGGGGGGTAAGTGTAAAAGCGATTGAAGTTTAGGGAGGTAAAGTGTGCATTCTCATAGTTTAGGGGGTATAGTTTTAGGGGGGGGGGGGGGGGGGGGGGAAGTGTGCATTCTCATAGTTTAAGGGGGGTAAGTGTAAACGGGGTCATAGTTTAGGGGTGTAAAGTATAATTTTCCGAAACTTTTTGACTGATAAAATAGTACTTTTTAAAGCACAATCCAAAACCGTCCAAATCATGGCCACTATACTCAAAATCTGAGCATTTCACTGCAGTTCACACAGGGCAGGTAGGCTGGTCAGTTTTTTGCACTTCCTATTCATCACCATTGAAGTCTTAGACATTGCTAGAAATCAGCCACACATGATTTGTCTCTGCAATGCATTTTTTACTGTTAGCCTATGTTATCTAGACCCTTCACCACTCCCACACTGATACGACATGATATGGTTAGGGCAATGCTTCTGGACACTCCAAAAGGGTGGATAATCTTTTAATTTGAAAAAAAGAAAAAGAAAAAGAAAAAGAAAAAGTATACCAAGTATAGTGAAGTATTGGTAAGTACTGCATGTAATATAGTTGATTACTCAAATTCAAGAGGGGATTATAAGTAATTGTTGAGTTTCTTATAATTAGGATAATGCTGTAATAGATGAGCATGTATGGAGTCCTAAGAACCTTCATTACCTTACCTCCTGGTTTCTTCATTAACAAAGATGTCTTTTTGTTTCTAGATATTGAGTACCCTCTTTGAGATTATTATATTTGGGGATGGTGGCAACCAACGGAACCTTAGCAGGCCAATGCTGAGCTTGATACTTATCAATGAAGAGGTAAGACCCTCCTACTTCTTTTACCTTTTGCCTTTTTTGCTTCCTGTTCTATATTTTCTATGGGGTTTGTATCATTACTTGCTAAGGCTGTATCACGGTGTCCAACTATCCATACAGTTGCATTACTACAACATAGGTACTGAGGGTTGGACACTGAAATCTGAAGAGGTATTGATGGAAAGTTATTTATATGAATAAGCAGTGTCTTACAGGACTTTTAATAAGATTTTGTTCTTTGCTTATGGATTTCATATAAGTGAAGATTCTTTGGGATCATAAGTTTATTTTATTTTATTTTATTGGTAAGCAATGCACCCAATTGGTCTTGAACCCTCCACCAAGCACTTGCAAGGGAAGGAGGTGCTAGTTGAGCTAGAGCTCATTGGCGGGATCATATTTGTTAATATGAGATAGAATTGAACATTTGACTTCTGTATTGGCATCTGAGTGGGTTAATTGATGCTTCCTTAAAACATGCCAACATAATGTTATAGTTTATAGAAAATGTATGGATAGCTTGCCGTTTGCCAGGGTAAGTTAGATTGATGTAATAATTAATGTTCAGGGTAAGCTTTTTTCATTCTTATTTATTTCAATGCCTTCATGTTTCAATGTCTATGATGCCCATGTTTCCATCTTTGTTTTTAATGACTATGACCATCCTCAATATGTAGAATATGCTTTTTTGGTTGGAATATGTTCATTATGTAGCCAATCCAGTATTGGTGAGCAAAAATAGGGACTACAAACCCCAACCCCCCTCCCCCGAGAAGAAGAAAAAGAAAGCACTGAGAGTAATCAGTTATATCGTCACAAATCCTCTTGTAATGCCCACTAATGAGAAACATGATTTTAAAATAATTCGGCCCCTGGTAACTATTTGGAATTTGAAATTTACTTCAAGGAATTTTATGGAATCATTTTGGTCTCTTTAGTCTAGATGCTTTTGATGTATTAAATTGAACTTCACAAAGTAAATGGTTGTGGATATTATATGCTAGTATATGCGTGCATGTGGGTACATTGGTTTTGTATCTGGTTCTGGGCAAGGCTAATTTAACCTTGTTCCTGCCCTGAACTCAGTTCAAACTTCTGATTGTCATTCTACCTAGCCTATTGGCAGGGAGGTGCCCAACCAAAACAGGGAAAATGCAATCCCTGTCCCTACTAAAATGAAAGCAAAACTAGCTCGATGGTGATGTATTGAAAGCTTAAAACATGTTCAGCTTATGTGCAATATTGTTCACAATGAAAAGATTCAACATAGGATTTCCTAGTTATATATAAAATATGAGTCTTTTTTAAAATAAAAAATTAGTCTTATTCATTTAACTTTTCAACTTAGATTATGTTTTCAATTCAATAAAATTTATGTTCATGTTAATATTGAAAAGAAATGGCTTTCCAGTAGCTCTTGCTTCTTCTATCCAATTTGATCACAAGAATGAAGTTCTCTTTAGTCCTTTTTGTGTTTCCTGCTAGTGCTCTAGGCTATTCATGAATGAACAACTTTCAATATACTTTAGTTTTGTTATTAACTTGAGTTGACCTTAGATAAATAGTGGTCAATTAAGAACATTGTTTTAATCAGGAATGGATGATAGAATAGGATTCTTGGTCAGCCTATCATTTGGGTTTAACGCATATTTGATTGAGATTTTTTATTAGGTGATGGGGAAATGGGGCACAAGCAAAGAGAGCTCCCTTATTTTTTGGGCCAACCGTGCATGTCTTCCATACACTACTTTTTCTTACTTTCTTAGGTTTGGAATTTTTATTTTTATATATTCATTTCTTAGGTTTTTTTTGGTTTGCATAACTTGATTAGTTATGGAAACTGAATTTTTAAGGTTTCCTTTGTATCAACTTTTCGAAACAATCTTCATCTCACAGTCCAAATGAAGCAAAGATACAAAATCAATCCCAAAACCATTGCTAATTATTCTGTTTATGATGCCACATCACAGCTCTTGTGCCAAGATTTGGGGTAGAGACAGACTGGGCTTTTATGAGTCAAAAGTTTTAATTTTACTTTTGAATAGGAGAGAGCTTTACTTTTCAGAAAGTGGGAAATATTTTAGAAAGAGAATAGAAAGAACTAGAATGACGTTGAAAAGCAGCTCTTTTAAGAGAGGAAGGCACCTTTATGAGAAGATTAAAGTTGGTGTGAGAGATCAGTTTCAGAGAGTCAAGGATTAGAAAGATTGAGGGAGGAAATCTAGAAGAGCATGGAGATTTTTAGTAAATTTTGAAGTTACAGGAGGCATAGAACGTAATAAAACTACTGATTTTTACGGGTGCTGACAAGGTTTGCTGGAAGCCAGCAATGAGAAAAGATTTTGAGGTTTGAGGTTTTTATTACGCTCTATCCTCTTCTTCTGTCATTTCTTTTCTTTGGAAAATGGTGTGGCAACGAAGGTTCCTCCTAGAGTAGCGTTCCTTTCTTAGACTGCCACTTTAGGTAAGATTTTAACTATAGATAATCTTTGGAATAGGCATATTGTAGTGCTTGATTGATGCTATATGTGCAAAATATGTGGGGAATTGGTGGATCATCTTCTTCTTCATTGCTTGATAGCATATGAATTGTGGTCTATGGTATTCTGTTTGTTTGGTATCCATTGGGTTATGCCGTATAAAGTTATTAAGTTGTTGGCTTCTTGGTAGGGTAAGTTTGGAAGACAGAGAAATATAGATTTCTGGAGTTGTGTTGCATTGTATGTTTTGGTGTTTATGGTGGGAATGGAATGCTAAATGCTTTGAGGACTCTGAACGATCAATCCTTGATATAAAGTCCTTTTTTTTTTTTTTTTTTTTTTCCTTCTATACTCTCCTTGAATGGAGCTTAGTTTTGCCTTCATGTTCTTCTTTGTCCCTCTTGTTCTAGTTGATCAATATAATCTGGGTTTTTAATTTCTGCCACTGTAGTACATTTCCAGTGTACTTGGGTTGGCTATTCTTTAATAAAAAGTTCTTACATTATTTATTAAAAAAAAAAAAGAACATAATGAAACTTGCATTTTCTGTTTGCCACACCCTGTGCCGAGGGGAAAGCAGGGTTGGAAGAGTCAGGAGGCTTGTCTGATTGTGTTCATTGTTCCCCTTCACTTTTGCCTTATCAATTCTTTCAACTGTGCTTGTATTATAACTTTTATAACTTGACTTCCTGCAGACGTTGACAAACATCAAGGGTCAGATTTTGGCTTCACATGTAAGTCTAATACTTGAACACTTTGGTTCATACATTACCTATGCTTACTAAGGTCTTGTTCAGCCCTCAATTAGCATGCCTAACTTGTTTTATTAATCCATAAGATAAAACTATCTGGAATTTGGAGGGTATATGGTGTAATGGGAATATGTAATGCCCCTCTAACATGTACTTGACTGTTTCACCATATGCTTTTTCTTGAAATTCACTAATATTCGTCGTTTAACCCCATTATCACTATCTTTACTATTTCTCAATTTTAGTGATTTTAATTGCATTCATAGAAATCATTCCGAATATTGTTTTACTTCAAGTTACGTTTTCTCATCAATAATATACATGTTGGAGGTGGTCCCTACAAAGTGATTTTAATTGCATCCATAGAAATTATTTCGAATGTTGTTACCTTCTATTGGAAATCTAGTAGCTATTAATGGATTACATTCCCCCTAATCCCATATCTTCTAGTGGGATAGATGCACTACCTGTCAACCATCACTTTGTAGGGACCACCTCTACCTGTAATTTGGCTTCCAAGGCTTAATCGTGTGTGTTAATTTTCTGATGTCTTGTTTAATTATCATTGTGCAGCCGCCGGATCAACAGCAGCATCTTTCCTTGTGCTTTGAAAAACTAATGGCAGACATAACTCGAAGCTTAGATTTGAAAAATAGGGACAAGTTCACTCAAAACCTGATCAGATTCAAGAATGAATTCCGCTCCAAACGATATGCTGCTATATTGACTTAGTAATAATTATTTTTTGTTTTGGCAGAACCAATGTAAATTCCTAAGCCTCAATCTCTTCTCCTTGAAAAGAAAAGAAAGGTATATGTTTTGGTATTAGAGGTCGTGCACTGCATTTGCTTGATTTCTGTTGGGAGGAGGATGATTTTGCAGGGTTTCAAAATGATCTATAGAGGTATGCCACTTACCGTGGCAACTGGAATAGAACTTGGACTTACTTTGCATCCCCAATTGCAAGTTAAAATAACAAAAAAAAAAAAAAAAAAAAAAACTTGAAGAATAGAGAATTTAACTTGTATAGAAATGTTGCGTTCAATAGTCTTCAATTGTTATCGAAATGTAACTCTCACCCCCGGCCCTGTCTGGATGATTTTTATTGCATGCAGTTGAGGCAAATCTCCTAAATTGTAATTTGTTTTTGGGAGTAAACAACAATACTTATTAGAACACACATGAATATATATTAAATTTTTATGATCTCCTGTGAGTATGCAAAATCTTAGTTGTTTACAATTAAATTCAACTCTTGGTCGTTTTGAATTTAATTTTTCTTCAAAAATATAATAATATTTGTATTTTATTGATTAATACAACTAAGTGTTTGAATTTAATTGGAAAGATTAATGTGCTGCATTTAAAGTACTATAACTAAGTTTTACTCTTTGCTCAATATACCAATTAATTTTTTTTTTAAATATATAAAAATATCGTATTCAATGCACAAATTTCTACTTTTGCGAGGTCTATGAGAGGTATTAAAAAAAGATTTTTTATTTTTTTGAGGAAAAAATAAAAGATAGTTATTCATAAATGCAAATCATGAGAATAAATCCATATAACATCTAGACCATCCCAACTCAAATTTGGCTAAATCTTGTTACATACTTCTTATTACATACTCTTGTACATATTTTTTGTAACATGATTTCAGTTTATGTGGCAGTGTGAACAGTAAATAAATATGTGTGCAATAAATGGTGTGTCATAATCATTACCTTCAATTTTACTCAAGTGTTTATTTATTTATTTTTATAATGCATGATATCATTAAAAGTAGAAACATATCCTTCCTTACCTTCTTGAACACCAAAGGAGGGAAAGGAGGGAGAGAAGCAAACTTAGCATTAATACCATGTTTCTAATAACATATTTTCAAAAGTAAAAAAACACAATTGTATGTTTGGTATAAGTATTATTATTATTATTATTTTTAATGTGGTAACTATCTGACATGTACATTTTTTTTTCTTTTGTTGGTACTATTGTATTTGATTAGGGAGAGAGAGAGAAGATTGTTGTAAGAGAAGTAATTGGTGAGAATAGTCCAAATGGTCTCTGTTCGCATGAGAGAGAGAGAGAGAGAGAGAGAGAGAGAGAGAGAGAGCTATTGTACGCATGAAAGAAAGAAAGAGTGTACCAAGTTGTTCGGTTTGTGTATTGTCAAATCATGTGAGTCACATGCTTTTCAAAATACTTACAACAATAACACACAACATTGTTACTCAAAAACTAAAAATTGCTTTGGATGTATTCCCAAAATACAGTGTTTAAACACCATAAATTTTTAATCTTTCAAAACACTCCTACTAAACACACTTTTTTTTGGCCCACAATTTTCAGTGTTTAAACTCTGAAAATTGTTGTTTGAATTCAGATGCCAAGCAAACCCTTATTATTTGTACTTTTAAGCTGTATACGAAAGTTATATCCTTTTCAGCATATATATATATATATATATAAATCATTCAATTTGGTTAAAATAGAGTTTTTTGCTTGTTGTCTTATGTGTTAAGTGTTAACCAATAGCACAAGGACTATATTCCTTATATAAACACAAGTCCATAAGAAGAATCACAATCAAGCACAAGTATAGTATCTCATAACAAAGAAATTTCCTTCTCCCTTGATGTTTTGCTCCACTTTTTCCCAAGTCATGCAATCTCAACCATGGATCGTCATGGTCATAATCTGCACATCTCTATTGCAGATTTTCTTGCCTGCTGTGGAGTTTGATCCATCCATAGGTGATATAGTCCTTAGTTTTCCTGGGCAACCAGTGGTCAGTTTTTAGCAATATGCTGGTTATGTCACAGTAAACACAAACAGTAGTTGATGATGCCGAAAATCGTCAGTAAGCTACATGGTTCTCACGTGCCCGAGACAACACCTGAACAACACAGAAAAAGAAGACCCTACAGAGAGTACTAGTGTGGTACTGGCCGAATACCCGTCGAAGGTTAAGTCAAAGAACTTTCACAACTTTAGAGTGCCAGAGCTGGGATAAGTTATGCGTATCTCGATTTGTGAGGGCTTTGGAGTTTTTATAGTAGTGTAGAGTTGACATTTGTTCCTTGGTGGAGAGGGCCTTTCCTTATAGGGAAGATCCTCATTAATATGCGTATTTTGTGGGATCATTTCCTTGTAAGAATCCTCTCAATTAGGGTTAACTGTGGGGCGCAAGATGTTTCCTTATATACACATTCGTGGAGGCCAAGTAAGGCCATGCTGGACCAATCACAAGTTTTTTTCTCCTTGTCAGCTTCCTATCCTGCCTCGGCATTTTGGTTGTCTCACATAGATGTCGTCGGGTGTGGAGGTGGAGTTCGCCTTTCTCGTCTTCACTGGATGCGTAAGGAAAGACTGATGGGTTTATTGGGATTGTCGGCTTCATCGCATGTGAACGAGTTTAAATTGATTTAGAATTACCCTTATTAGCTGCCCCCTACTCCATGGCTCCGTCGGCTTTAGCTGATGGGTTATGGAGTTTAATCTATAGCTTTTCTATTATTTTTATTTATTCAGGAAAAGGGGTGCTCATTAATGGTTTCTTGAGTAGCTATCATTAAATGCTAGGACACATGGCACAAGTTCGTTGGCCTTGTTTCTAAACAAGAGGGTTGCTTCATTTCCCGTGTATTTTTGTCCTATAAACAGTTCACCTCCTCTTTTCATTTTTCCTTATTTCATCTTTTGCAAACCTTGAGAGAGAGCTATCATTTTGTCATTTTTGCTACCGTCTACTTGCTGATCCCGTCACCTCTACAAACTCGTCTATTAACCTTGTAAGTCCTCTTCTTTTTTTCATTCCTTTTCTATTTCTGTTTTTTTGGATGTTCATTACTTTTATAGAGAGACTTGTCAACTTAGGTTCTTAGAATACTTTCGTCACTTGTAGGGGAATAGATGTGAGGAGATAGTGAAGTGACAAGTGAGCAGTCGTCGTCAGTCCGTGAGGGAGCGGGCTATGACGAAGTCTTCTCGTCAGGTCATGGGCCCAAGAAAGGCTTGTCCTGGTCATCAGAGAGGGACCCGTTTGCCCATTCTATTGTCGACGAGGAGGAAGACTATGAAGTAGAGGAAAGAGAAGGAGATGAGGATGAGAATGAGTATGACAAGGGTGAAGGAGAGAATGAGGGGGATCTTTGACGAGGATGAGGATGAGAGCGACAGGGGTGCTTCTGTGGAGGGAAGTTCAGGAAGCCCAGGGGATGGTCATACTCGTCCCTTCATTCTTCCCTCGATATGGACCGTCAATGATTTTAAGCCGACGATGACGACCAAAATTTTTAATAACTTAAGGGATCGTATCAAAAGTGCTACTCTGATAACATTCCAATCCGTCTGCCTGGAAAGTATGAAAAGTGCTACTCTGGGAAGACCGTGGACATCGGCATGTATGATGCCATGTTTGCGGCAGGATTGAGATTGCCTCTAACAGCGCTACACCGTCAGTTGGCCATTTTCCTTGGTTTTTCCATCAACCAAATCGTCCTAAATGCTTAAAGGATATTCATAGGGGCTAAAATCCTATGAGGTCTTCTTAGTGGGGGGAATCGTCAACTTACACTGGACGAGTTCTTTTGGTACTACAAACCCTAACATATCTCCTCGTCTCAGGGGATATACCATTTTGCAGCAAGGAAGAAGACATTTAGGTTGGTGTCGGACATGTCGACTCCAATAGAAATTGGAAGGGTAGATACTTTTTTGTTCAAAGGACGGACTGAGTATGACATCGGGAAGAGTGGGTGATGATGCCTCATGGTTTTGACAAAACTTGGGGTATTGTCAAAGATTTAGGTTTAGCACCGTCCGTCATTTCACTTTTTCTTTATTTATTTGTCTAAGTTTTTAACGTCGTTTGCTTTTTTCCTTTTCAGATAGCATTCGTCCACGTATAACTGACGAGCAGGAGGCTTTCATCTGTCGGGTGCTTGAGATACCTTTTGACGAGAGGAAGTGCAGGGACCTGATCACCCTTGATACATTGCACGCCTATTGCGGTGGTCCTGTGTTGATGCCTACAGCTCGTAAATTAAACACATACTCCCAACGGTGTAAGTTCTCATTCCTTAGTTTCTTTCTTCCCGTTGTACTTATTTACGTCTGCTTATCTAATGTCCGTCTCTTACCCTTCACAGAAATGGAGGCAGTGAGGCAAAGAGCCTTGCTAAGGGCATCAATTGCGGCGTGCAAGAAGGACGGGGCCTCCTTGTCAGCTCCGAAGGGTGTTGGCAAGGGAATGTCCAAGTAGAAGAGCAACGGGAAGGATGAACGTCTGCTTAAGAAAAGAGTGGGCATTCCTATTGTTGAAAAACAACCAAAGCAGCCGTCGCCCCCCAAGCCTAGCCATGGAGCTGGTAAAGGTCTAATGACATTAACTGGTCTCGTCACCCAGGGAATTGAACATCGTCTTCTCACGCATAAGGAACATGCCATTGAGATGATTGAGTAAATCATCAAGGAGACGGATTTGGACCCTTGTGCTGAGTAGTTGATAGAGGACCTAGGGGCGTCGGGTCTTTTCGACCTTGACAGGGTATGTTTTTCTCATACTTTGTTCTATTTCGTATTTTCTTCTCTTGCTAATGGTTGTTTTTCTTCTAGGCGTCAAGGCACTCCAAGACAGGTGCGTCGCCGGAGAGGGAGTGATCCATTGACTTTGGAAGGTTCAAGATATCCAAAACAAGGAAGCCGTCTGCACCCTTAATAAGGAGCTGATGGCTGTTATTGAAAAACTGAAGCAAGAATCCATTCTCCAAGAGAAGGTGCAAGAGGCCAAGATGAATCTGGAGGCAGAGCTGACGGCCATTTTTGGGCAGGTCGAGATGGCTAGGGTTGACGCCATAGTAGAGTTCAAGGCTTCCCAGCCTTTTATCAATGCATGCGCGGTGTACTATGGTGACGGGTTTGAAGATTGCCTGAAACAGGTTGGGCCTATCTACCCAAACTTGGACTTATCTAAGGTCACCATAGACGACCCTACACTGACAACTCCTGCATTTGGCGACATCGTCAGAGAAGAGACCGATGATTCCACTCATATAGAGTAGGAACTGAAAGACGACGGTGTGGTCCTTCCTCAACCTGCCCTTGAGAAGCCCGTCACTCCCTTGGTCTCGTCTGCTGAAGACCCTCCTGCTCCTGACGCCCTGAACTTCGCTACCCAGGATGCCCCAAACTCCTCTACTCAAGATGCCTAGAACCCAATTACCTAGGACGCCCCGAATGTTTAGCTTTAATTCTTAGTTGTTGTTGTTGTTGTTGTTGTGTGTGTGTGTGTGTGTGTGTGTGTTTTTTTTTTTTTTTTTTTCATGTATCCACTCTTATTTCCAAACAGTAGTAAATGCCCTTGTTTTTGGGCTTTAGTATTTTTTGCTATGTTTTGATCTTTACTTTGAGATATCCGTATGTCCGTTCATCTTTTAGGATGTACTTGTCCCTTAAAGGACTTGGTGAATAATTAGGATGAACCCGTCTACTTTGGTGAACTCGTCCATTTATAGATTTAACGATGAACTTGTCCACTTGTGGACCTAATGATAAACTCGTCTACTTGGGCATCTAATAATGGACTTGTCCACTTGGGGACTTAATGATGAATTCATCCTTTGGTGGACTTAATAATAAACTCGTCCACTTGTGGACTTGATAATTTCAAGGCATCTTCATGGGATGAACTCGTCCACTTGTGGACTTAATAATGAACTCGTCTACTTGTGGATTTAATGATTTCAAGGTATCCCTAAGGAATGAATTCATCCACTTATGGACTTAATAATAAACTATTTTACTTGTGGACTTAATAATTTCAAAGCATTCCTATGGGATGAACTCGTCCACTTGTGGACTTAATAATAAACTTGTTCACTTGTGGACTTGATAATTTCAAGGCATTCCCATGGGATGAACTCGTCCACTTATGGACTTAATAACAAAGTTGTCCATTTGTGGACTTAATAATGAACTCGTCCACTTGTGGACTTAATAATTTCAAGGTATCCCCATGGGATGAACTTGTCCACTTGTGGACTTTAGTCACGGATGTAGTTTCGTAGAGGCATACACATACACATAGGTCATATTTGAATAACTCCTCTTATTATGATAGATGCGTGCATAAGTAAAAAATTGTTCTTGAAAGAATAAAAAAATGCCTTTTGGGCTTAGGAAGTACTATAGATAATAAAAATTAACTTAAAAAGAAGTAAATTGGAAATGAGGAGTGTTGTTCTTTGTGCTGTTGTCTACTAGTAGTATTTCTTCAAGTGCTCTATGTTCCACAGGTGGTGCAACTTTTGCTTGTCTAGCGTCTCCAGGTGGTAGGTTCGCTTCTTCTGCCATGAAGCGATTTTGTAGGGTCCTTCCCAATTAGGCCCTAGCTTTCCCTAGGAGGGATCTCTTGTAATGCCTGTCACCTTTCTCAAGATGAGATCTCCAACTTGAAAGTCTCTGTGCTTGACTCTCGAGTTGTAGTGCTTCGCCATGAGGTTCTAGTACCGCGCTAATCTTTGTTCAGCTGTTGCTCTGACCTCATCTACCAAGTCAAGCTACAAACACATAGCTTCATCGTTCTTGCTCTCGTCATGGTTTCCCACTTTGTAGCTTATGAGTCCGACCTCAGCTGGGATGACAGCCTCGCTTCCGTATGCTAGTCAAAATGGTGTCTTTTTTGTAGGTGTCCTCGCCGTCGTCCTGTATGCCCATAGAACACTTGGCAATTCTTTTGGCCATATACCCTTTGCCTCCTCGAGCCGAGTCTTGATGATTTTGTTTGAGGATCGGTTTGTTACATCAACCTGTCCATTGGCCTGAGCATGGGCAGGTGAAGAATAGTGATTCTTGATCCCCAAATGCGAGCAAAAATATCTGAACGAGTCGTTGTCGAACTGCTTTCCGTTGTCTGAGATCAGTACTTTAGGTATGCCGTACTTGCAGATGATGTTCTCCATACAAAGCTTCGTATGTTCTTTTCTATGATAGTGGCCAGGGCTTCAGCTTCCACCCATTTGGTATAGTAATCTATGCCGACCATTAGGAACTTCAACTGTCTCATCGCTATTGGGAATGGGCCCATGATGTCCAACTCCCATTGAGCAAAAGGCCATGGGGCCGTCATTGGAGTGAGCTCTTTTGTTGGTTGTCTGATGACGTGGCCAAACCTCTGACATTTGTCCTAGGCTTTGACATAGGCTTGGGCATCCTTCTGAATGGTGAGCCAATAGTATCCAGCCCGAATTAGTTTATGCACCAATGACCGCGACCTTGAGTGGTTCCCGCAGATCCCTTCATGGAATTTTCTCATAGCATAGTTTGCTTCTTCGGGGCTTAAGCACCTTAGGTACGAGCAGGAGAAGCCTTTCTTGTACAAGACGTTCTCTATCAAAACGAATCGTACGGCTTGGGCCTTCAACTTTCTTACGGCTTCCTTATCGTCAAGTAGTGTGCACGTTTTCAAATAAGAAACTATTGGTGTAGTCCAGTTGCTTCTCGAGTCTATTTCCTACATGCCAACGTCATCTATCAAAGGTGAGAGCTGAACAAAAGAAAGTACCTTACTAGGGATAAGCATGTGTTCCGCTGAGGCGGCTTTGACAAGGCGATTAGCCTTCTCGTTTTTTTCTTTGGGGACTTGGACGAACTTGGTTTGCAACTTGCCTACTCGTCTCTTCACCTGCTCCAGATACTTTTTCATCTTTTCCCCTTTGCATTCGAAATCACCGTTCACCTGATTGGTGACCACCTGGGAGTCGCAATACATAATCACACTTGTTGCTCCGGCGGCTTTAGCGAGATCCAGTCTTGCTACTAAAGTTTCGTACTCTGCTTCATTGTTTGTTGTAGGGAAGTCAAAACGAACCATGCATTCGATTTTGTCCCCTTCTGGGGAATGGAGTACTACACTGGCTCCGCCAACTTGCTTGTTAGATGACCCGTCCGTGTGGATGATCCGTTGAGGATGTTCTTCTGGCCCCTAGCCTTCCATATTGGTGAACTCTACAATAAAGTTAGTGACTGCTTGTCCTTTTATGGTAGTACTGGGGTGGAATTGTACGTCAAATTCACTAAATTCTATTGCCCATAGCGCCATTTGTTTGGCGGCTTCGGGATTACTCATTGCTCGTCGTAGAGGCTTGTCAGTCAAGACGACCATAGTGTGGGCCTGGAAGTAGGGCTTGAGCTTACAGGCTACGGTAACTAAAGCGAAGGCGAGCTTCTCCATCGATGGGTACCTTTCCTCTGCGCTTCAGAGTGCTCGGCTAGTGTAGTATACGGGCTTCTACACCCTGTCTTCTTCCCTGACTAAGGCAGTGCTGATGGAAACTGGGGATACAGCCAAGTAGAGGAATAATTCTTCCTTCGGTTTGGAGGGACTTAGCAACAGTGGGGAAGAGAGGCAGGCCTTCAGATCCTCAAATGCTTGTTGACACTCAGCCATCCACTCAAAAGGTAGACACTTGTCCCTTGCCCTTGACACGAACCTATTCAGTGCGGCTACCTTGCCGTTGAGGCTTTGTACTTCTTTCACGTTCCTTAGTGGTGCCATCTTCATTATGGCTTAGATCTTGTTTGGGTTGACTTCGATACCTCTCTGAGACACCATGAATCCCAGGAACTTTCCAGCCATAATCTTGAACGCACACTTGCTCTGATTGAGTTTCATGTTGTAAGAGCGGAGGGTCTCGAAGGTCTCATTGAGATCGTCCAAATGGTTATCCTCCCTTAAGCTTTTCACTAGCATGTCGTCAACGTAGACTTGGACATTTCCTCCAATTTGATGTGCAAACATTTTGTTCATAAGCATTTGATATGTTGCGCTCGCGTCCTTGAGGCCGAACGACATTACTTTGTAGCAGAAGAGGCCTTGGCTGGTAACGAATGAAGTCTTCTCCTGATTAGCTTCGTCCAGTTTGATCTGGTTGTAGCCAGAAAAAGTATCCATGAAGCTTAATAACTGGTGTCGAGCTGTACTAGGATGTTAATCCTCGGGAGAGGGTAGCTATCCTTAGGGCACGCCTTGTTCAAGTCCGTAAAGTTTATGCACATCCTCCATTTCCCGTTGTCTTTCTTGACCATCACCACGTTGGCCAGCCAGTCGGGGTAGTAAATTTCTCTAATGAAGTCTACATCTTGCAACTTGTGGACTTCTTCCGCTATGGCTCGGTCTTGTTCTTGGGTGAACACTCACTTCTTCTGACGAATAGGGGAAAAGTGGGCAACACATTCAACCCGTGTGCCATGACTGAAAGGTCAATCCTGGGCATGTCTTCATGGCTCCAGGCAAAGACGTCCTGGTTTTCTTTTAGAAACGTGGTAAGTGCCTGACGAATTGGCGGACTAGCGAGAGTGCCGATTCTAATCGTTTGCTCAGGGCTTGAGTTATTGAGGAGTATCTCTTACAATCTCTCGACGGGCTTTGCAATTGTCCGCTGTTCTTCTATGCTCATGGTTTGTAAATGGTCATCCATTTCTAGCATCGCTATGTAGCACTCACGTGCTGTCACTTGGTCCCTACGTACCTCTCCTACTCCATACTCGGTGAGGAATTTGATCATCAGATGGTAGGTCGAAGTCACGGCCTTCCATGAGTTGAGAGTAGGTAGACCCAAGATGGCATTCTAAGTAGATGAGCAGTAGATCTGAAACTTCTCTTTACTATAATGAATTGCTTTTCGGGAAGGTTTCCCCCCAGGTTTTTTACTGTCAAACTAGCTTGTTTCATTGGTTTTCCTGGATCATCATATCTTGTCTTATTTACTATTCCGCTGTGCATGATACTAATGTTTGTTTGTTTTAACAAGGTTTATTCATAATAAATCTAATTAACAACTTGGGCTTAAAACTTGTTAATTCTATCAATCGGAGTCTAATTTTCCCAACAGTGAGCATACCCAAAAGAACGGTATATTGAAGTGAATAGTACTGGTTTGAATCTTTCATTCCTTCTTTCATTGGGACTAAAATTCACTTATTGAAAAAAAAAAAAAACTAGGAATTAAAAAGTCAATGCTAAGTGAAGAATGTAAATGTTAGGTGCCTTTGTAACATACGCATGCATTATCTCTAACATTTTAATTTGACATAAAAAAAAAAATAGTAATAATTTATTCTATGATTTCTGCAAAAATTTCATTGGTTGCAAATGAAAGCTATTAAAGATACCATACTAGCAATTTAATTTAGGACAAAATTTAGTAACAAAATTGGTTGTATACAACCAATTTTAGTGAGAATAGGGTGAGAGAGAGCTGAAATATGTTTGGTGGGAAGTGAAAAATAAGTGTGGGAAGTGAAAAAAAGGGCTGAAATATGTTTAAAACCGTTAGTGACGACTTGTATTTCGTCACTTTTGGCTACCTTTAGCGATGAACTTGGATTTGTCGCTGATAATGATATTAGTAACTGATGTTTTTAGCGACTACTTGGTTTCCATCGTTGATAATGATACTACTATTCATGATTTTTTTTAGTGACGACTTATTTTCATTCCTATTTGTCACATTCAGCGATGAAATGGATTTCGTCACTAATAGTGTTCCCAACAACCCCTTTAGTGACGGAATTTTTTGTCGCAAAAAACTTAAACTATTAGTGACGAAATAATTTGTTACTGTAGATTAATTTAGTTTCGTGCCCATATTTTCATTTGGCGCCCTTAATTCAACACAACATATAGTGACAAAAACTAATTTTTGTCGCTAAATATTACTAATTTTTTTTTTATAAATAGCGACGAAATATAAATTTTGTCACTATACGGTATTTTTTTGTGACGAAAAAATTTTCATCACTAAAATTCGTCATTAAAATTACATTAAAAATTACAAATTTTCGTCACTAAAAATTTGTTGTAGTGGTAGTTTAAGACTACAACCTTACTAAATATCTTTTTATTGGAGGTGAATTTTGACAAATCCACCACTGGATTATATCTTCTTCTTATATCCTCCATGCTTGCAAAATTTCTAGAAAATTAATGATCAATAGCTATGTTATCAATAAATTGTTTAAATTGCAAGTTTTTGTAATTTAAAATTATGCATAAAATATAAGCGTATATATCATATGGTACATAATATTTGATTGACACAAAATTTGACATGTGTATTAAGAGCATAAAGAATATGCAATTCAACAATTAAATTTTCAAAATGTATAGTAATGTTAATTTTACTAAAGGAAGTTGTAGTTTTAGGCTACAACCAATTTTGTAGCTAAACTGTGTCCTTTAATTTATTTATCAGTCAATATTATTTGTCTCAAATTTTCAGTTCTATGCTCTTTGTAACATTGGTGATTCATTTGTCAAGTCTGGCATCCGGACTCTTGTCTACAGGTATTAAAAGAAGATTTTCATTGAGAATTTTTCATTTCACTTCACTCCTTATTTTGTGAGAAGAATTTTGGTTATAGTTTATATAATTTCAATGAAATGTGGCAGTGGAGATGTAGATGGAAGTATCCCATTTACTGGAACTCGGACATTGATAGATGGATTGGCAAAGGATTTGGGATTGAGTGTAACTGTGCCTTATAGGCCATGGTTTGAGGGAAAACAGGTCAATTTTCTTATTAAGCTCCCATATATAACCTTACACGTATAAATTTTCTTACTTAAATGATTTTTTTTTTGGTGCTTCATATTCTTTTCCAAATGCTTATTCTTTTGTCCAGGTTGGTGGGTGGACACAAGTTTATGGTGACATTCTAGTCTTTGTCCTTGTAAGAGGAGGTGGACACCAAACTCCAGCTACCCAACTAGAGAGATCACTCTCAGTGTTGAAGGAATTTCTTGAAGGGAAACTGTTACCAGACTCATGAACTGATGAAGATAATTGATAAATAGTTTATTCAAATAAATTGTGTCAATCTTCAATTGAAATGCAAAAGCTAGCTAGCATGTGCTAATGTG
This sequence comes from Quercus robur, assembly GCF_932294415.1. Classification (NCBI taxonomy): domain Eukaryota; kingdom Viridiplantae; phylum Streptophyta; class Magnoliopsida; order Fagales; family Fagaceae; genus Quercus; species Quercus robur. The sequence continues at coordinate 35,602,668 of NC_065540.1, read as the reverse complement.
CCATGCAATTTTCATAATGAAGTAGAATGAAACCATGTTATTCAAATAATTAAGTATGTTAGGGACATATTTATGTAATTGGCTAATCCTTTGAAAAAACACACTTTACTTGTAATTGGGTAGATTTAGGATGGGTTTAGTACTTCAAGAAACAAGTGTTCAAGTTTAGTATTGAAGCCATGCAAATTTGACCAAGAAACAAGTGAAGGAAGTGCTGTTCATTAAAGCTCGATAGAAGTCTCGACAGAATACTTTCTGTTGAGAATTATTACTGAAGCTTGATAGAAGCTTGACACAAGCTGTATCTATTGAGAATTACGAAATTAGGTTTTCGAGATTTGATTACATGCATATCCTTGAGTATTTGTGTAAGGTTTCTTTTCTCACAACCCTAGACATATATAAGCATTATTTTAAGAGCTGTCACAAGGTGATGCAAAGTGATAATACACGCATATTGTGATTGGAGACAGAATTTGCTCTAGTTCATCATATTCTTTGTAACGACCCCACCTCAATTGTATAGATATTGTCCGCTTTGGGGCCTCATACTCCTCACAGTTTTGTTCTCCCCCAAAGCACACAGTAGTGGGGGAAAATGCCTCTATACATTGAAGGGAGGTCATTCCTTATAAACACATTTCCATGTGCTTCCCTAGGTGATGTGGGATTCCATGGAATGCAAGACCCCCCCGTTTTTGGGTCACTACATTCTTTGTAGAAACTACTGCGTCTTTATGCCAAGGGTTTTGTGACCAAGGCGCTTCCTGATCTTCATTGTTGATGAACTGAAGAACATTGCAACTAACAATCTTCCTCAAGTTGGTGTGTTAGTCACGTACTGGGATCCGTGCATCATTGGTTAGTCATGTACTGGGATTCGTGCATTGAACGGAGAGATTTACAATACAAGTCTAATTGGGTATTGGGGTAAGGGTTCAACTATAGGTTGGTATTGGATACTGGGATTCCTTTTACTTGTAACCACTTGTGATTGATAATAGTGGATTCTCGGGAGTGGTGACCTTAAATTCACCCAGTGGGGTTTCGCTTTGGTGGTTTTCCCCATTCGTAAACAAATCACCCGCATCTAATTTATTTTCCGCTGCATTTAGTTATTTGGTGATTTGTTTGTGCTACCACGCTATTGCATGTTAAATTGACTTAATTAATTAACTTGGACAATTAATTAATTAATTTGCCAAATGGGTCAATTCATTTTTGGCCTATCAAGTGGTATTAGGGCGGGCACACTCTGATTAGGTTTAAACTTTGCTGTGTGATCCATTGACCCCTATTTGTCATGAATAGAGGAAAATATTTTATTATACCTCCTTTATTTGAAGGCACAAACTATGCATACTGGAAAGTACGCATGAGAGCTTTCTTGTAGTTTTTAGATGAGAAGGTGTGGCAAGCTATGGAGATTGGCTGGACTAAACCAAAGGAAGTGCTAGCTGATTAGGATGAGGCCAAGATCAAAGCGGCAAACTTCAACAACAGAGCATTGAATGCCCTATTCAGTGCAATGAGCAATGAGGAGTTCAAGAACATATCTTTAACTGAAACTACTATGGAAGCGTGGACCATTCGTCAGACTACCTATATAGGAACCAAAGTCGTAAAGGATTCTAAACTCCAAAGGCTTACTACAAGCTTTGAGGAGATCAAGATGGAGGAAGATGAGTCATTCGATGAGTTCTATGCTGAGCTGAAGGACATAGTCAACACAGCGTTTAATCTTGGATAACAAATTCCCAAACCCAAGATTGTGAGAAAGGTGCTCAGATCTCTGCCTAAGAGATTCCATGCCAAGATCACTTCCATTGAAGAATCAAAGGACATTGACAAAATTCCTTTGACGGAGCTAGTTGGCAACTTGCAAACCTATGAATTGGGTTTGACTAGAATTGGGAAAGGAAGCAAAAGTAAGAGCATGGCATTGAAGGCCAAAAGTAATGAGACTAATGAGTCTTTAGATGATGAAGATTCCAAAATGAAGTCCTACATCACTAGGTAGTTCAAGAAATTCATGAAGAATGCCAATGCGAAGGGATTTGAGAAGGACCGGAAGCAATCAAGTTCTTCTCAATTCAAAAGCTAAGACAGAGGAAAGAAGGACGCTAAGGATGACGATCAGTACACTATTCCTTCCGGACCAAAGTGCTTTGGATGTCAAGGTTTTGGACACATGAAACAAGAATGTCCAACAAATCTCAAGTTAATTGGGAAAAGCAAAGCTCTTGCTGCTACCTTGAGTGACACCGAGCCTAAGATTAAGTCAGATGATAGTGATGACAAAGGAATCTTGAGTGCCTTCATTGCCACAGTGGATCCTATTGAGGGGATCGTAGAAGTAGTAGATGAAGAAGAGGACTTGGTGGAATCAAAATTTGAGAAAATGGATGATCAAGATGACATCCATACAACCTATGTTAAGTTGTACAAGGTTTCCGAGAAACATGAGAAACTGTATAGGCTAGCCACCAAGAAGCTGAGTGATGTGGAGCTAGATCGGGAGGAGCTCTCTACAAAAGTTCATGAAGTAAATCAAACCATTGGAGCTTTGCGGTTCGAGAACAAATTTCTTGCTGAGAGGACAAAGAAGCTTGTAGCAAAACTGTTCCAGGTTAGAGCTTAATTGGAGAGGACTTTCAGTGCAAAGCTCGATGAGATGCTAAGCTTTCAGAAAGCTGCTTTTGATAAAACCAGTTTGGGGTATGATTTCTCTTCTCCTAATATTGCCTCATCTAGTACTATTGTGTTTGTCTCTCCTGCTGATAATGTTAATTCTAAGAATGATGAAGCTAAAACTGAAATAGCTAGTGAGAACTTCGATAAAGGCAAATCTATTTAGGAGCACCCCCTAAGGTTGAAAAGAAAGAGGCTAGAAACCCTAGGACTAAAAAAGACAAAAACAAAAAGTCTCAACAAAAGAAGCCGCATTTCTGTCATCACTGTGGAGTTTCAAGGCATACTCGTCCAAATTGCTACAAGTGGTTAGCCACTTAACAAAGCAATAGTATGGTCTCATCTGGAAATCAGAATTAGTTTCCATCATCTCTTGCCCCTCTTGGAGATCTTCTTAAGGTCCTTATGTTCCTTTCAACCTTGAATGGTTTCAATTCTTCTCCCTCACCTCTGGATCAAAGGTTCACCTCGATAGATCGGTATCTGTTGAGGTTTATGAAATTCAGTTTTTTAGGACTATTTTCATCCAATCAGTGATTGTATGTTTGGGTTTTCTTTTCTCACAACCCTAAACATATAAAAGGATTATTTTAAGGGCCGTCAAAGGTAACACAAGTTGCACAAGTGTTGAGCAAAGTTTGTTCAAGAAAATTATGACCGGAGACAGAATTTGTCCTAGTTCATATTTCTTGTGAAGAAGTTGCTGTGTTTGTGCACCGTAGGGTTTTGTGACTAAGGAGCTTTTCGGTCTTCATTGTCTGGATGAACTGAAGAACTTTGCAGCCAACAACCTTCTCTAGTTGGTGATTGAAGTCACGTACTGGGATCCGCATAATTGGTTAGTCACGTACTGAGCAGTGCATCAAAAGGAGAGTTTGTCACTACAGAACAAGTCCAACTGGGTATTGGGGTAAGCGTTCAACTGTAGGTTGGTATAAGGTACTAGGATTCCTTTACTTGTAACCGCTTGTTGTGATAATAGTAGATTCTCGGGAGTGGTGACCTTAAAATCACCTGGTGGGGCTTTTACCATGTAGGTTTTCCCTATTCGTAAACAAATCACCGTGTCAATTTATTTTCCACTGCATAATTAGTTTAATTGATGATTTGTTTGTGCCACCACGCGTTCGCATGTAAATTTGATTAATTAATAAACTTGGCTAATTAATAAATTAATTTATCACAAGGGGTCAATACGTTTTTGGCCTATCAAGAATGGCAATATTGTCCTTGAGTTCCTCTTGGTGATGCTCTTGGTTAGGAGGTAGTATATATAACCGCATACGTCGATCTCCTTATGTGTGAAGAGGTCATACAGGAAAATGGTTCTTGGTCTGGACAATGTTGTCAAGTTTGTCATCGGGTAGAGGTTGTGAATCATGACATAAGCCAATGTCCTCATCTCCGCGTTGAAAGGGATGGTGTTCATTGACTTCTTCTAGAGAGAACCACTGAGGAGCTCCACCATTGGCTCAAGAGAGTCCAATCTATCATCATATTGTATGGAGATTTGTTGTGATGGTGGACGAACTTCTAAGAACTCTTGAATGGAATCCCTTGTGATAATGAATTCATTTTTTCGCACCCAACAGTTGATGTGATCTCCTTCCATAGTGGCATTGGCGAAGAACTCCCTTATGAGTTCAACATAGACATTTCCACTTGGATTCATCAACTTTGTCCAAGTTCTCTCCTTGAACACTTTACGTATGGAAGTGTTTTCAAGGGTCTCCATTCTTACAACCCTTTCCATGATGATTGTTGCCCTTTTTTTAGCAGTCACTGTAGGCCATGTCTGCCTCAATGGTTCAGATATTCTCTAAGTCCGTGCATGGATGCTTTGAGGATTTCTTGGAAGCAAAATGCTTAGTGGGAGACATCTGCACAAACAGACACAAAATACAAAGGAACAAGTGCAAAAACACAAAACAATAACACAAACTTGATTAGAACCAAGTTAGTTCATAAAATAAGCATAAAGTCCTAAAAAGAACATAAACATTATCACACAATCATGTTATAAGTGCTAAAACATGTAATATCATTGAAATGCAAAAACAAAACAATTGTGCAAGTGTATGCATCAAGTGTGCATGTGGTGTGCCTGTGTGCATGTGGTGTGCCTATGTGATGTATGTGCAAGGCATGACTAAACACATTTGGGTCAAAGTGTGTAAAACACACAACCAATGATCAAAACATGATAAAGATGTATAATCATGGTAGTCCCCAAAGTTTGGTACTCATTGGAGTCCAAAACAACACTAAAATGCCATTTGGGCATTTTATCAAACACTTGATATGCACCTATAAAACTAACATGTGGGCAATGTGGGTATATATAGTGTGGTTAGAGATAAGGTGTATCAGATATGACAAAATAGCAAAACAGAATGTTTCGCGGGTATCTCGCGGGAAGGCCTTACTTGTGAGACACTCGCGAAAACCAGCTGTCACCATCTGTCATGACTCATCGCATTCCAATCATGTGCTGAGCACATGCTTCACTTCGTGGGAAGGCTTCTTGTGAGCTACCCGCAAAAACTCCTTTAATCTTCAATTTGCCTTGAGTCTTCACACTCTCACACACACACAACCATTACAATGAAATCCCACATATAATACATGATACATAAGATTGAACATAATTACAATCAAATTTGGCACGGAATTAAAGTCAATAAAAAATAGTTGTAAATTACAACTTTACAGCTCCATAATTGGTGAAATATTAGACTTCTGTTTTGATAATTTGATCTATCAATACATACATACATATTTATATACACACAAACAAGAACCTTACATTGGAGATCATGAGGTTCTATAAACTGTAATGTGGAGCATTCCTTATAATTTTTTTCATTAAACCTAACACCTCACCAAACCTTGCATTTATGTCAAATTAATTTTTATGTTTTAATAAGATAAAAGCATTTATTATCATGTATTAATTATATCTAATCTAATAATAGAGTAATGCTACAGCTACAAACTATTTTACAATATTTTTACAAATGGTTGATGTGACCAACTTCTTATTAGTTTTCATCTAAGCCCACCATTAACAATATTTTTTCATTTACCAATAACAACTCACCACATCAGCCGTTTGTCAAAAATTTTGTAAAAAATTTTGCATCTCTAACATTACTCCTAATAATATTACTGTATTAGTTACAGAATCCTAACTTTAGACTCTGCCATATTTAAGATGATTTGGACGCATGATTCCAAATGGGAAAAGTTAATTAGTCCATGTCAATTTCTCTAATAAGTTGGTTGTCACATGTCACTAATGACTATTCATTTTCATTAAATGCTTGTCATAAATTTATATATCTATAATTAGCCACATTTATTTCATACAATTACTCTATGAGATTTAAATTACCTCTTCACATTCATTTTCATTAAATGCTTATCTTAAATTTATATATCCATAATTAGCCACATTTATTTCCTACAATTAATCTATGAGATTTATATTACCTCTTCACATTCAGATTACTTAATATCTGTGAGTTCCAGTTAACTTAACTGGTAAAATCTCTAATAGTTGAATAAGAAATCTGGGGTTTAATCCCTTCTTACATACAAAACTACTTGGTGTCTTCATCTTTTTTGAGAAAGTAGTGTCTTGATTTGATGATAAAAGAGCTATTATCAGGAGCAAACTCTATAGGTTGTAAGTATCTTAAAAAAAAATCTTGGTATCTAATATATCTATATATGTATAATATATTATAAAAGTTGGATCCTTAAATCGAAGCATGCACACAATAATAACATGTGACATTTTGACAATGCATTAAATAATGGCACATATCATCTTTCATAGTAAAAGAATCCAATCAATAAAAAGACAAAAGAAGCAAAGAATAAAATGATCGAAAAGTTTTTAAAAAAAGAACATTAGCCTGGGTAATTTTGTCCAAAATATTGCCAAACATTTTCTCTCATGTTTTCAATTCGATTTTGGGTGATTCAATTTTGGTGAGTACGAAGAGAAAGCTGATGGGCCCCACCACTTTCTCCCCTCCCAACCAAATACAACTATTATCAATTTTCTCTCCACTATTTTTCATCCACCTTGTTTTCAACCCAACAAAACATACCCTTAGTTTTTCCCCTCACCAAACTTGGCATTTATGTCAAAGTATTACTAATTAGTTGTAAAATTTTAATGAGATAAATGCATTAATTATCTTGGTATACTAATTATTAATAGGGTCATTAATAATACACACATTGAAACAATAATCTTTTTTTTAGTGGCCACTTTTTTATATTTTCAAAATTAACTCTAGTATACAATTATTAATAATCCAGTTTTTTATTCAGAAAATTCTTAGGTATTCTCGGAGTATAAAGAAATAGTGTTCCCTCTCCTCATATTCATGGTGGATCCCACCATGAATTTAGTGAGTGGACCCCTCCATGAATGTGAGAGGAGGGAGTATCATTCTCTATGCTCCGGAAGTACCTAAAAATTACTCTTTTTATTCAATCAAGGTCTTCCGTCCACTTCGGTTCAAAGATTCTGTTAAATATTTAACTAACTAATAAAAAAAGCATTTTTCGTAAAAACAATTCTCACATAAAAAATATTAAAAATAAATTTTGAAAAAACTAACAAAAAATCAAAAAACTCTCCCAGCATTTTCCTATTAACCAAACAGAAAAGGAAAAAAAAATTTGTTTTCCAAATCGCACAAAATCATCCACAAACACTAACACAACCCCTTCTCTCTGTTTAGTTTATTGTAAATATTAATCAATAAATATAACTCCCCTTCTCTGTTAAGTATATTGTATATATTGTCAACAAATATCTGGACTAAAAAACCCTATAATTTGCTTTTAGAGCCCTCAATGTGTTCGGTGAAATGCTTGAACCTTACATTTCGTAGTGGGGAGAATTTACTAAAATTTGTATTTTGTTTTCATTAAAATGTTTTTATTAATTTTAGATCATTTTATTTGAGAAAAAATTCATTTAAAAAAAAATTGTATTTTTTATAGTTAGTTGGATACATAACGGAATCTTCTAATAGAAGTGGATGGAGGTCTTGATTGAATAAACTTGAAATTTAGAAGACACAATGAAATGATAGAAAAGTTAGAAACTTGTAATAAATTCTTCTAAAACTTAGAGGGTGATTTTGTATTTTTGTCAAATTTTAAAATTTAAAATTCAATTCAATAAAATTAGGACAATAAAAAAAGTAAAGGACATAAAATAAAGTTTTAAAACTAAAAACTCAAGTTCAAATTTCATAATTTTAGGACACACCTTTTATGCTTAAATTAAAACTATTTGCGGTCATGACTAAAAAATGTTACATTTTAATTATATATATATATATATATATGAGTTTCCGAACACGCACGTGGCATATGTGATATATATAAAAGGAATTTTTAAAGTTATTTTATTAACAAGTTATTTAAAAATTAATTTATTTAGAATACTTATTATTATCCAAAATTTTTATGAATTTGAAATATGACATTCTTCCTCATATTTAGTTGCTTTACCAACAATTGAAACAAAAGCCATCAAAAGGCAAAGCAAATTTAATAAAACATGCCATCAATAATATAAAAAATAACTGTGCAATACAATCTGTCAAAAAAAAAAAAAAAAAAAAAAACTAAATATATGCTATATAATTACAAAGAGTATTAATAGGGTAAATGTATTTATTATTTTGTATTAATTATTTGTACATGGTGCACTGATTATTTATATAAAAATGACTATCTATTTTTATTTTTCTAAGATTTATATAAGAAACAGCTTATTCGAAATATATTATTCTTACTCAAATTTAATTGCATTGGAAATAATCGAAACAAAATCCAGCAAAGGATAAAAGCAATGTTTTTATGAGGAAAAAAAAAAGCAAATTAATAACCCGCAATAAATAATATAAAAAATTAAAATAAACATACGCTTAAGTAAGAGGAAAATAATTACAAGCGAAAGGTTCAAATTTTAATTATTTTAATGTTAACAATTTGTGTTTCCTCTTTCATAATACAATTGAAGTCGTTTTCCTAAATATATGTGTACTATAAGATAATTCTTTACAAAATATTTCAAAATGTACCATACATCACGCAAGACATTAGCTAGTATGAAAAATAATGGATATCAATTGCCAAATTACCTTCTAGCTCGTTGATGTTATCTTTAGAAAGTCAGCAAAGAATTCTTAAAGAAAAAGAAAAAGAAAAATAAAAATAAGCCTTTTATTTATTTTCATTATGGTGAATTCATTTGTGCTATCACAATAGGAGGTAGCACTCTCCGGTTACAACAACATAGATTGTGCGTTAAGAAGCACAAACCTTGAGCAAAAATTAAAATGTTGGTTTTGCTATTTTTGCATCGCAGCATAGAGGATTAGTGGGGCATGGACAGCGAATTATATCATCTCTGGACCCCATGACTAATGGCACGGTTATGAACATGATCACTAGGAATGCAAGCACCAGCTTAATAAAAAGTTGTTCCATAATTGGTGAAATGTTAGACTCTTGTTTTGATAATTTGAACTATCAATAAATATATATATATATATATATATATACACACACACACACACAATAACCTCACATGAGAGATCACGATGTTCTGTAGACTGTAATGTGGAGCATTCCTTATAATTTTTTTCATTAAACCTAACACCTCACCAAACCTTGCATTTATGTCAAATTATTACTAATTAATTGTCATGTTTTAATACGATAAAAGCATTTATTATCATGTATTAATTATATCTAATCTAATAATAAAGTAATGCTACAGTTACAAACTATTTTACAATATTTTTACAAATGGTTGATGTGACCAAGTTCTTATTGGTTTTCTTCTAAGCCCACCATTAACATCATTTTTTTATTTATCAATAACCACTCACCACAAAAGCTATTTGTAAAAAAATTTGCATCTCTAACATTACTCCTAATAATATTATTGTATTAGTTACAGAAGTCTAACCTTAGACTCTACCATATTTAAGATGATTTGGACACATGATTCCAAATGGAACAAGTTAGTTTCTCAAAAAAAAAAAAAAAAAAAAAAATGGAACAAGTTAATTAGCCATGTCAATTTCTCTCATGAGTTGGTTGTCACATGTCACTAATGACTATTCATTATTCATTTAAGGAAAGTTTTTATGGGAAATGGAAAATAAAAGTAATTAATATTTTGACAGCTTTTTTCATTTCCTATAAAAGTGGTATCAAAACTTTTCTAAAATTGATTATTAATGAATGCCCTAAGGGCACTCATTAGTATGACCCATACAATAATATTATTAGGAGTAATGTTAGAGATGCAAACTTTTTTACAAACAGCCGATGTGGTGTGTGGTTATTGGTAAATTAAAAAATGATGTTAATGGTGGGTTTAGAGGGAAACCAATAAGAACTTGGTCACATCAACCATTTGTAAAAATGTTGTAAAATAGATTGTAACGGTAGCATTACTCTATTATTAGATTAGATATAATTAATACATGATAATAAATGCTTTTATCTTATTAAATCATGATAATTAATTAATAATAATTTGACATAAATGCAACGTTTGGTGAGGTGTTAGGTTTAATGAAAAAAATTATAAGGAATGCTCCACATCACTGTCTACAGAACATCGTGATCTCCCATGTGAGGTTCTTGTGTGTGTATAAATATATGTATTGATAGTTCAAATTATCAAAACAAGAGTCTAACATTTCACCAATTATGGAGCAACTTTTTATTAAGCTGGTGCTTGCATTCCTAGTGATCATGTTCATAACCGTGCCATTAGTCATGGGGTCCAGAGATGATATTCACTGTCCATGCCCCTCTGTTCCTCTATGCTGTGATGCAAAAATAGCAAAACCAACATTTTAATTTTTGCTCAAGGTTTGTGCTTCTTAACGCACAATCTATGTTGTTGTAACCGGAGAGTGCTACCTCCTATTGTGATAGCACAAATGAATTCACCATAATAAAAATAAATAAAAGGCTTCTTTTTATTTTTATTTTTCTTTAAGAAGTCTTTGCTGACTTTCTAAAGATAACATCAACGAGCTAGAAGGTAATTTGGCAATTGATATCCATTATTTTTCATACTAGCTAATGTCTTGCGTGATGTATGGTACATTTTGAAATATTTTGTAAAGAATTATCTTATAGTACACATATATTTAGGAAAACGACTTCAATTGTATTATGAAAGAGGAAACACAAATTGTTAACATTAAAATAATTAAAATTTGAACCTTTCGCTTGTAATTATTTTCCTCTTACTTAAGCGTATGTTTATTTTAATTTTTTATATTATTTATTCCGGGTTATTAATTTGTTTTTTTTTTCCTCATAAAAACATTGCTTTTATCCTTTGCTGGATTTTGTTTCAATTATTTCCAATGCAATTAAATTTGAGTAAGAATAATATATTTCAAATAAGCTGTTTCTTATATAAATCTTAGAAAAATAAAAATAGATAGTCATTTTTATATAAATAATCAGTGCACCATGTACAAATAATTAATACAAAATAATAAATACATTTACCCTATTAATACTCTTTGTAATTATATAGCATATATTTAGTTTTTTTTTTTCTTTTTTTCTTTTTTTCTTTTTAAGATTGTAGTGCACAGTTATTTTTTATATTATTGATGGCATGTTTTATTAAATTTGCTTTTGTCTCTTGATGGCTTTTGTTTCAATTGTTGGTAAAGCAACTAAATATGAGGAAGAATGTCATATTTCAAATTCATAAATTTTTTGAATAATAATAAGTGTTCTAAATAAATTAATTTTTATATAACTTGTTAATAAAATAACTATAGAAATTCCTTTTATATATAACACATATGCCACGTGTGTGATCGGAAACTTATATATATATATATATATATATTTTTTTTTATAATTAAAATGTAACATTTTTTAGTCATGCTCGATAGATCCTTGACACATTCTCGATCCATTGAGATTTTTGGGTTTCTTCTCGATAGCACCTCGAACAGATCCTCGATACATCGAGCTACGCTTTTCTATATATAGTTGAGGCAAGATTCGGTTTTCATTTTCTCACTTCTCGCTCGATAGAAAACTCTCTTTCTCAACCCAAAACTCTTTTTCACTCTCAAATCTCCTCACCCACATGTTCTTCGGCCTAGATCAAGCTCAAAAAACTTGGTAAATGTTCTCATCTTCTCTCGTTTCATGCATTTATGCATTTTAGGCCTAAGTTTCGGGGTTTTTCAAAATTTTTGGGGTTTTTGAGTTTTCCATTAAACTTTTGGGTTGGGCTTTGTGCACTTGTTGTTATATGTTCATGCATTGAATCTTCTATACACTATAACAATGTTTCATGCATTTGTTAGATGTGTGCTTGATTAAACTTGTGAGTGCTATTAGGTTTGGATTGGGTTTTATCCATGATGTTTTTAATTTTTGCACGTCACATGGTCATGCATCTTTCATGCATACGTTCTTTATTTTTCTTTTCTATTCTGAACTTATGTTGTGTTTCCTTCTGTTCTATTCTGTTCTGTTCTCTCTCTCTCTCTCTCTCTCTCTCTCTCTCTCTCAAATAGAACCTCTTTATGTCACCCAAACAGAGAAAATCCACTTCGGCTCAGAACCCTCTTCGTGGTTCCAAGTCATCCTTTTATGATTCTCCTATTCCATCTCATATTCGTCTTCGTGATGAGAAGGCCAAGATGGACTTCTTTGAGAACTTCCAGAACTGTGGCGTTCGTCCAAAACGCCGGGTCATTCAGTCGGATTTCTCCGACACTACGCTACCCGATGTCATTCGAACTCGGGGATGGGAACCTCTCTGTGAGAAACCTGTGCGTTGTCTCGTCGTGTTTACTCAGGAGTTTTACTCCAACGTACACGGCATCGATACCTTTGTGCCTTAGTTTGTTTCTACATTTCGAGGTACACGTATCGTGGTTACTTCGGATATTGTATCCGATGTACTACATGTCTCTAGGGAAGTGCATCCTAACTACCCTGGCTGTGCACATCTCCGGACCGTGTCTAAAGACGACCTTATCTCTCACTTTTGTGAGACTTCTTCCATATAGGGTGGTAAGCTAAACACTCCGTGCTGGGTTTTGCTAATGGCCCGAAGTTCCTTAACATGGTGATGACATTCACTCACACACCATTGTCTCACTATAACTCCATCACTGAGCCTCGTGCTCGTTTTCTTCTTTCCTTGATGGAGGATCTTTCCATCGACTTTCCCTCTCACTTCATCACATCTATTATAGATGTGGATCAAGACACCGCTACTCGTGATAAGCTTATCTTTCCTTCAGCTATCACGCGGATCCTTCAGTACTTTCACATTCCCATTCCTCTATCTTCTTTTATCACTATCATGGGTGCCATCAGCGCTAGTTCTGTTCGGCGGAGTAAGGCTTAGTTTTGATCGAAGTAGCCATGAGTGGAGATAATCGATCCTCCAGCTTCTGCTGTTCCACCCTTTTCTTTGACTCCTTCCTCTGTGACTGGTGGTGTGACCCTCAAGGCCATCATGGAGCAGCTTTAGTGGATGCAGACTGACTTTGGTGATCGTCTTGACTATCTCACTGATGAGAGGTGTCAGATTAATACCTGAGTAGGTTGTATTGCCCGCTGGTAAGCTCACATGGCTGGTTTTGCTAGTTCTCCCTCTCCTTCTCCAGAGGCCTTACTTGATGATGAGGCTGATGATGATGAGGATGATGCTGACTCTTTTGGTGACGACGAGATGACGACCTCCCAGTGAGTTGGCCTTTGTCATTTGTGACAAAAAAGGGGGAGTAGTCTTGGGTTTTTGAGAATAGTATTGTACTTAAGGGGAGAGTTAGTATAGGACATTTTTTGATAGGGGGAGTGTTTATAGTTTCTGAGGGATGTAGTGAGGACTTTATGTATTTTCTTTTCTTCTTTATTTACATCCTCTTGTATACCAATCTTGTGACCATTTATTTACGTACATTGTACTTTATTTTCATATATGATGATGATGTATGTTTTTTTTTCTTCGCCTACCTATACATGTGTTGTTTCTTTTCTATCTTTATACATATTTTTCTTTATGTATGCAATCTTTATTTTTGTTTCACACATGATGCCTTGATGAGTTTTTTTTAAGTGATTCAGAAAGACAGGTTGTGAAAGTCTATCATGCTGTGAACTCTTTTCTTGCAAAGTTTTTCAAAAGTCTGTAGTAGGGATAGATTTACTTTGTAATACAACAAGTGGTTATAAGTTTAGTGATTTAAGACTTCTCTCATGATTATTTATTTTGTTGTAGTTTTGTCACGGATTGCCAAACGGGGAGATTGTTGGGGACAAATTTTATGTAATTGGCTAATCCTTTGACAAAATGCACTTTACTTGTAATTAGTAGATCTAGGATGGGTTTAAGACTTCAAGAAACATGTTGTTCAAGTCAAGTGTTAAAGCCATGAAGATCTGACCAAAAAACAAGTGAAGAAAAGCTGTTCATTAAAGCTCGACAAAAGTCTCGATAGAATCCTTTCTATCGAGATTTAATGTTAAAGCTTGATAAAAGCTCAACACAAGCTGTTTCAATCGAGACTTACGAAATTAGAAATTCCAGATCTGTTTTTCAGCCTATGCTTGATTATTTGTATAGGGTTTCTTTTCTCACAACTCTAGACATATATAAGGATTATTTTAAAGGTCGTCACACATGCAAAAAACGACCTAGTTCATTATTCTCTCTGAAGAAGCTACTGTGTCTTTGCGCCATAGGGTTTTGTAATCAAGGAGCTTCCTGATCTTTATCATTGATGAATTGAAGAACTTTGCAATCAACATCTTCTTTAAGTTACTGGTGTTAGTCACATGGTTGGATCCATGCATCATTGGTTAGTCATGTACTGGGATTCGTGTATTGAACTAGAAGATTGCCACTACAATACAAGTCCAATCGGGTATTTAGATAAGGGTTCAACTATAAGTTGGTATTTCGGGATAGATCAAAGGGTTTGGTAAGATTCCTTATACTTGTAACTGCTTGTGATTGATAATAGTGGATTCTTGGGAGTAGTGACTTGAAATTCACCCGCTAGGATTTTGCCTCGGTAGTTTTCCCCATTCGTAAACAAATCACCTTGTCAAATTTATTTTCCACTGCATTTAGATAATTTGGTGATTTGTTTGTGTTCCCATGCTATTGCATGTAAGTGAATCTAATTAATTAACTTGGGTAATTAATTAATTTGCAAGGGGTCAGTTCTTTTTAACCCATCAAATAGATACTTCACGGGATTACTTTTAGTCACCAACGGCACACAATGCCCTCAATTCTGGTCCCTTCATAAGCTTGCTTATACAGTACACTGGTTTCTCTACCCCTTCTTGCTGTTGAGCTAATAACACTCCTATGGATTGATCTGAATTTGCTATATACAATAACAAAGGCTTCCCAAGTATAGGGGTCACCATAGTGTGGGGATCTGCCAATATCATCTAAATCTTCTTAAATGCTTTCTGACATTGATCACACCACACAAAGGTTACTCCTTTCTTTGTCTGCTCCATAAGAGATTTCAAGATCTTAGCTAGGCTTGGAATGAATCTCCTCAAATAGGAAACCTTTCCCACAAAGCTTCTCAACTTTTAAAGTTGTAGGAGGACTGAGAGTAGTTATTGCTTCGGCCTTCGTAGCATCCAAAACAATTCCCCTATGATGAACAAGAAACCCTAAGAATTTCCCTAAAGACACTCCAAAGGTACATTTGAAGGGATTCATCCTCAAGTTACGTTCCCTGCATCTTTCAAAGACTTGTCTTAGATGCATCAAATGTTCAACAGGATTCTTCACTTTTACTACATGATCATCAATG
Organism: Quercus robur; assembly: GCF_932294415.1. Lineage (NCBI taxonomy): Eukaryota > Viridiplantae > Streptophyta > Magnoliopsida > Fagales > Fagaceae > Quercus > Quercus robur. The sequence goes on along the minus strand of NC_065540.1, from coordinate 35,587,084 downwards.
TAATTTTCCACTTGCTTATGCAACATATCTCCAAATATCGAAGTCATGGTTCTTTGGTACGTTACACCAACATTCTTTAATCCAAAAGGCATTACCCTATAGAAGTAATTCCTAAAGGGTGTCCTAAAAGTAGTTTTTGGAGCACCTACTAGGTCCATAAGGATCTGATTATACCCAATATAATTATCTATAAAAGAGAAACGTTCATGATTAGCTGCTGCATCTACCAGAATATCAACATTAGGAAGTGGGAACTCATCATTTGGGCAGGCTTTATTGAGATCTCGAAAATCTACACAAACACTTATCGGGCATTCAATCTCCTCAATGAACCTTGCCTTTAAAAGTTTTTACACTTCAAACTTTATCATTTCCTTAACATCTAAACGATATTTCCTCGGTGGCTGTTTCACAAGTTTAACATTAGGATCCACCTTCAACTTATGCATTACCAAGTTTGGACTTAAACCTGGCATTTCTTGATAGCTCCGAGCAAAGACATCCTTGTACTCTTTCAACAGAGCTACCAACCTTCCTCTCTCCTTTTCAAATAGATTCTTGCTAATCTTTACCATTTTCTCATCTTCTTCACCATCACCCAATTTGAACTTAATGAGCTCTTCGTATATGTTCAAAACACCATCATTCATACACTCAAGGGCTCCTTCACAAACTTCTTAGTTGTATGAACTTCCTCTGGCTATTTTATTGGATAAAGGGAATTAGGCTCACCATCCTCCTCATCCCTTTCCTTTAACCGTCAGAATTCATATACCACCTGGCCATCAGGCCCAGTGACCCTTCTTATCTTGAAAGGCCTTTCTAGTTCTACTACTTTGCCATCATCTTCCTCGTCTGCTTGTAAGGCAAAAGGATTGAAAGGAAGAATTCTATTCTCGCCTTCAGGTTCGTACTCTTGATATAAAGCTGCTTCGGTGAAATGAAGCTCTGCTCTTCAAAAGGCATCTTGGTGGCCTCAATAACTACCTGCTTGGTCCTCCAGATTGCCTTCACACATTGATGATATGTACAAGCCACTGCTTTATACACCCTTAGCCATGAACGACCTAAGATGATGTAGTAAGATGTATTCCCTTCCATTATGGGCATGAGAGTAGGTGCCCGAATTGGCCCAACCCTAAGGTCCAAAGACACATGCCCAAGAGTATTCTACTGTAGAGCTCCTATTCCTGCCACCTGCATTGGCTCTAGGATGATTCTTTCCCTCAAGATTCCTAAAGCATCAAAAGTTAGGAGAGGTAGAATATTAGTGGATGCACCGATGTCCACCAATGCCCTTTTGATTGGAGATGCTCCCACAAAGGCAGTGACATACAAAGGTTTATCACCGTCAACAGTTCGATTGACTAGATCTTTATTAGAGAAAGTGACTAAATCCTTTGCTTCCTGGTATGCCACTTGCATCAAACTTCCTTTAACAGTGGCCATTTCGTGGTTCCTTTCCATCACCCTGGTTAAGGCCTAGGCTACTACTCTTCTAGCCATCAGTCTAAGACCTATTCCCTCAAGAAAGGAATGTATTTTATCTTCATGTTGGATTCTCACTATCATCTTTCATCTATTAATGATGGCGATGATGAGCTACTACTAGCCATGTTCTTTACTTCTTCCTCCATAGGATCATCACGACCCATGAAGAAAGTCATTGCCACCTCTAGCTTACGCATTCTTGGGTCAGCTCTCTTCCTAGATTTGATAACCAAATCTCACTTGGCTACCCTATCATAGAAGATATTTCTCAAAGCATAACAATCCATAGTATGGTGGTCACATCTCCTGTGATACCTACAATAGAGTATATTTCGCTTCTCCTCTTCTGTAGGCTCATGCTTGCATTTAGGCAATGTCGCTACATCTTTCACCCAAACTTCTAGGATGCTATACAACTCTTCAGTAGACATGGTAAAAGGAGGGGGAATACCACCTCTATCCCTCTTCCTTCCTTTGGCCATCATCTTGGTTTCTTCTATCACAACAACCTCCACTTTCTTGTTTTCTCTCCTCCATGCTTTTCTAGGAGCACTTATAGTTTGTGAAACTAATCCCTTTGAAGGATTCCTTACAGACGTGCTTGTTGTCCTTGTAGCCTCTACAAGTCTCATAAAACTAGAGATCTGGAGATTCTCTAAGTAAGGCTGGTATTCATACAACATACCTGCAATACAAACATCCACCAGCCTCTCTTCCTCCACCAGATCATAACACAGCACAGAGAGATCTCTAAACCTGTGGATATACTCCAGTAATCCTTTAGACACCCTTTGCTTCTCGTGTTGCAAATCTGACAACGTAAGCTTTTCTTCCAAAGCAAAGAACTTTTTCATGAAATGTGTTGCTAAATCATTCCAGCTCAGCACTGACCCTGGTGTGAGACTGGTATACCAAGAAAAAGCTCGACCTTCTAAAGATTTTGAGAACTCCCTGAGCCTCAACTCGTGATCATGAGAGTGAGTTGTCAGGGCATCCATATACCACCTAATATGCTCTCTATCATTCCGTGTTATGCCATCATACTTAGGGAATATAGGAGTTGTGTAGTTAGCAGGGTAAGGTTTCCCAACTATTTCTTTAGGATATGGAGGTCTGGTATCAACATAAACAGCACTTTCCATCTTCTTGGCTTCAAACAAAATAGCATGTATATCTTCCCTAGTCAAGTAAGGAGACCCCTGAGGACCTTGAGGAGTCTGAGGTACAGTTGTCTCCTGATGTAAGGACTAGAACTCTGCCCATATAGCAGCTTGAGCACGTTGAAGGTCTTCAATGGCAGCCATCATCACCTTGCTCTCACGATGAGCAGTTTCACCTGAAGACCTTACGCCCTCAAAATGCATGGACATGTGATCTACACTGGGTTCTGACTGGTGATTCTCATCCACCACAGCCAATGTCCCAGCAACTACCTTCTTTCTTAGAGGCATAGAGAAAGTAACTGCAAACAGAGGTGTACAACTTAATGAAAACACCCTTAAAAAGGAAAATAACTAGAGATCCCCAGCAGAGTCACAAAAAATGTATGTGCAAGTTAGATTTGAGCTTGTTTATGGAAGTGAAACAAGTTGTCTTACAGTGCATTTGCACGAGAAAGCCCGAATAGATGCAAGCTTTGACATGATGCTCAACACTCAAAATAAGAAAATAGAGAAAGTGATGGTAGGACATGGAAAAGACGCACATTCAGACAAGAAAAAGAAGATAATTATCAAAATAACACATGCTGTACGTGGAAAACCCTAGAAAAGGGATAAAACCACCGTTTGAGTAAGAATGTAACATTCTTGCTCGGCTCAGCTCGTATTATGTATTAGAAAGAGAACAGTTTACATTAAAATTGCCTTTCTTTCCTTCCAACTCTCCACTTTCATCTCTCAAAATATCTGGTTGGGTTCTTGCCCTAGAAGTTCAGCTGCATATTCCTTTTATACTCTAAGGAGCACAGTTGAGTACAAGGACAGGTGTCAAGTCAACATATTCTATCTTTTAAGATCTTTTTACAGCTATGATATTATTTGCTGACTAAGGGATAAGAGATATGCCAATGTGGCACTGGGACTTGTGGGTGGGAAGTGTTGCTACTACGTGGGAGACAAGTCTTGGACATTAAGAGGGACATCAAGAGTATTGTGATTATTTCACGTGTTCCTCAAGGTGACTCATGATACTCTCAACCAATAAGGGGTGTCCTCATAGTCTCTGATCTTAAAAGGTCACTATCTCCCTTTTGGTGAGTACTTCAGTACTATGTCAGGTGTAAATCTTACTTCCTTCCCAAGGCAGTCACGCCTTTATCATTGACCAGTACAAAATATTTTAGCCAACACCTACTCTCCCTTCCCTCATAGCTGCTCCACATGTAAGGTCTCGATTCAACCACTCATGCATTTTCCCATGCTTTAGTGGTGTTATGTACACTTATTATTAAATCATTTTCAATTATACTATTCTAGTGTGTGTATAAAAGAGTGGACACTAAAGAATACTATTCTAATGTGTGTGTATATTATTAATAAGGGACATGCCAATGGATGCCCTTAGGGCAATAGTTAACAATCCATTTAAAGAAAGTTTTTATGGGAAAAGAAAAAAACAGTAATTAATGTTTTGACAGCTTTTTTCATTTCCATTAAAAGTGGTATCAAAACTTTCATATAATGAATTGTTAACTATTGCCCTAAGGGCATTCGTTAGCATGACCCTATTAATAATTAGTATACAAAGATAATTAATACATGATAATAAATGCATAATATATTGACACAAATTATTCATTGTTCTTAGAGCACCCACGATTCTTGTGAGGATGGGGAGAGGGGTGGGGTAGGGAGTACACATTTATTATATTTTGGGAGTATTGAATAATTAGATCTTTTGTTTAGAGAGTTTCAACCTATGGCGTTCACTCCTGATGATAGCTATCATCAAACCAAGACACCAGTCAATTTTTTGTATAGACGAGGATTGAACCCCTAGATCTCTTATTCAACTATTAGAGACTTTACCAGTTGAGCTAACAAATGTCCAATTCAACTTACTACTTATGTATTATATTGATTATGCTTTATAATATTTAGAAAATTAATTCCAATTATATTATACATTATTGTAAAGAAATGGAATGTAAATTTTCATGTTTATTATAATTGAAATACGAACTTATTTTGTTAAGTGAATTAAAAATATATAATTATTTTTACAAATTTAAGCACATAATCTTATTTTTATATTCTTAAATATATATTAATATTTTGCTTGATTTTGTTTTGATTGTAATCAACGCAACTGAAATTAAGCAAGAATACCATATTTCTAATCTCATATAAATTTTAGAAAAATTAACTGTAAAATTAATTAATTTTAATAAATAGTGACCAAATATTAATAAGTTATATATATTACATCTTGTAGATTTAAGTTAAAATATGGAAATTGTTTTCATAGATCATATTGCCTCTTTAATTTTAATTTTAATTTGTATTTAAATTTTTAATTTATAAAAAAAAATGTAAGTTTATTGATCAAATAACAAATAACATTCGATTAATATGAAATTTTTGACATTCGTGTTAAGGGCAATGAAAATGTATGTAATCCAATGTAGCAATTTTGAATATATTAAACCAGTTAGAAGTTACTAAGTTGTTTAACATTAACAAAAAGCTACACGACTTCATCATGTTACACACACACACAAGCATGCACACAAGTTTCTTGATTGCTTGTGGTATTAAATTTACATTTCCCTTTTGATGGTTTTTGTTTCAATTGTTCTCAAAGCCACTAAATACCCATGAAGAATATCATATTTTATTTATTTATTATTATTAACATTATTATTAGTGGATAATATGTATCCCAAATAAAAATATTTTCTTATATAAAATCTATAAAAATAACTATAAATTTTTTATATATTAATAATTAGTTCAAAATGATAGAATATTAATAGATGCATTAACCCCATTGGCACATTAAATGAAATTTTTCTTTAGTGGAAGCGTAAATGAAAAAAAAAAATCAAAAAATGTGACACAAGGTAAAAGCTTAGACTATTGCATTTTCCTGCTTTTATATATACTATTTTCATCCATATAAGTTTTCATGATGAAATTGAGTTATAAATATTAACATTTTTAATTATAACCTACATTGCATCATCTATAAGACATTTATTTTTTTTTAAAGTATACAAAAAACATAGCCAAGTTAAGAACTGACAACATATTGCTCCACATGCCACATGTATCGCTATAACTTTCTTAAATCTACATTATCAAGAAAAATCCACAACTCAAATTGTTCTTGCTACCTTCTTAAATCAACATTATAAAAAAGATTAGACAATTCATTCTATTCTTACAACTTTGCTTGAACTACACCTCTTTATTAATTTTAAATATACTTCCTACATAAAAATGTTTTCTTTTATAAAATAATTCCAAATTTACTTCTTCCTTTTTTTTTTTTTTTTTGATAAAATGTTTCTTCCTCCATCATAAAAAATAAGATATAGGATTTTCTTCATAAAATATTTTTCTCTAAAAAAAGAAAAAACCTATAAGTGGTATTTTTCTACATGTAAAATATATTTTCTCACGCATTAAATTTAGATATGATTATTCCAACTCATAGATCTACTTTTTTATTTAATGAATTTTTCAACGTAATTTTTTTTCTATCAAAATAGATCTATGAATTTAGGTTAAGGTTTAATCTTAGATTTATGAAAACTAACAATTAATGTTTGTAATTGAACATTAACACATTGCATGCTTGTTTATGTGTCGATATGTGAATGACCATCTAAAGCCTAGAAGACCTGATTTTCTGGGCAAAGTGGGCGCCTAACTCCTTCTCACTTGGTATCCTAGTCCCCAAACCAAGATTTTGGGTTTTGTAACTAGTGCTTTATTTACCTTTTTTTTTTTTTTTTTTGAATGTATCTCGGACCAAAATCTTGTACTTTCTTAAAAGGTAACTAGGACCCAAAGTGATGTAATTGCTATCAAATGTAATTTCATTTAATATTCAATCAAAATTCAGTTGCTCAATTTGTATTTATGTTTTTTCTTATTTTTGGTATAATATAAAAAGAGAACATATATAAATATGAAAATATGCAAAGGAAGAAAAAAAAAATTATTTACAGAATTGTTGAGAGAGGGGAAAGGTTGGGAAGAGGAAGAGACTTGTATGTTTTGGTAATTAAAAAATGTATCTGTAACTGGCAATTTGCATAGTTAATGTGATGAGACATTAAAAATTTTCACCAATGATGTAGGTATAGGACTTTTGGGCTAGCATATAGGTTTATGGAAAATTTGAGACTTCCCATATTCATTTATTTTACCAAAGATGTTTATGGAGGGAAAATAATTATCTTTATAAATGAGAATTAGATTTTATATTTCATATTTTCATATTCATTGTCAATATTTTTGTATATATATATATATAGGTAGACAAACATTTACAATTTTTTTTCTTCAATTAGATGGGAGAAATATTATAACCCCTTTCCCTCTCCTTTGTGTGTGTGTATTTGTTTCTCAAAAAAGTCAAAAAAAAAAAAAAGAAAAAAAAAGAAAGGAGAAATATATAGGTAGGAAAATGGGTTTTTTTTTTTTTTTTTTTTTTTTTTTTTAATATTTATAAAATAAGGAAAATTGTATGTAGAATTTGATAACCCCCAAAAAACATATCGTTTAGGTTACTAAAAAAAATATGCCTCTTAGGAATAATTTAAGAGGAAATTAAAACCCACTTTAGGGGGGAAAAAGGGAAAAAAAATGATGGAGCATTTAAAGGAGTTAATAGTGGATATTTAAGTAGATATTATTTAAGAATTATTATAATGGTGAAATTGTTAGTATGTATTTAAAGATTTTTTTTTTTTTTAAAATTTCATCTAAAGGAGCTTCTAATGGATATTTATTATAATGATGAAATTTATTGTTGACATATGACAAAAAAATTGACATGTACCAATAATTGTTTGCCACGTGATGTTATTTTTCCATAACATACCAAATAGATGAACTAATTAAGTTACAAAAGATCTTCTCAAAAAAAAAAAAAAAAAGTTACAAAAGATGATATGTGTCATTGTTTAATGCATTGTCAAAAGGTCACGTGTTATTATTGTATGCATCCTTCGATTTAAGGATCCAACTTTTATAATATATTATACATAGATATATATATTAAATACCAAGATTTTTTTTAAGATAGTTACAACCTATGGAATCCGCTCCTGATGATAGCTCTTTTATTATCAGATCAGGACACCAAATAGTTTTTAATGTAGGAAGGGATTAAACCCAGATCTCTTATTCAACTATTAGAAGTTTTACCAGTTATGCTAACTTGAACTCATAGGTATTAAGCAATCTAAATGTGAAGAGGTAATATAAATCTCATACATTAATTGTAGGAAATAAATGTGGCTAATTATGGATATATAAATTTATGACAAGCATTTAATGAAAATAAATGTGAAGAGGTAATTTAAATCTCATAGAGTAATTGTAGGAAATAAATGTGGCTAATTATAGATATATAAATTTATGATAAGCATTTTAATGAAGGGTCATACTAACGATTGCCCTTAGGGCACTCATTAATTACTTTTTTTTCATTTCCTATAAAAACTTTCTTTAAATGGATTATTAACTAGTGCCCTAAGGGCACTCGTTAGCATTTCCCTTATTGTATTAGTTACAAAAGTCTAACCTTAGACTCTACCATATTTAAGATGATTTGGACACATGATTCCAAACGGAACAAGTTAATTAGCCATGTCAATTTCTCTAATGAGTTGGTTGTCACATGTCACTAATGACTATTCATTTTCATTAAAATGCTTATCATAAATTTATATATCTATAATTAGCCACATTTATTTCCTACAATTACTCTATGAGATTTAAATTACCTCTTCACATTCATTTTCATTAAATGCTTGTCATAAATTTATATATCCATAATTAGCCACATTTATTTCCATTTATTTCCTACAATTAATGTATGAGATTTATATTACCTCTTCACATTTAGATTGCTTGATACCTATGAGTTCAAGTTAGCATAACTGGTAAAACTTCTAATAGTTGAATAAGAGATCTGGATTTAATCCCTTCCTACATTAAAAACTATTTGGTGTCATGATCTAATAATAAAAGAGCTATCATCAGGTTGTAACTATCTTAAAAAAAAAAAAAAAAAAAAAAAAAAATCTTGGTATTTAATATATCTATCTGTAAAGTTGTGATTTACAACTATGTTTTATGTTGGCTTTATTCCATGACAAAAAGTGTTGTAATTGCTCTAATTTTGTTCCTTGTATTTTGTGGGATTTTATTGTATTGGGTTTAGTATTAAGTTGGTGAAGACTCAAGCTTAAATGAAGAATCAATGGATTTCGCGAGAAGCTCACGAGAAGCTTAAGCCGCAAAAGAGCATGTGAGAAGCACATGACTGGAAGCTGAAGAGTCGTGCCAAGCTGTCGTTTTCGCGAGTGTCTCACGGGTAAGGCCTTCCGGCGAGATAGTCGCGAAACATTCTTCCTGGAGGATTTTTATGTGTGAATTCCTTACCCTTCACCCATACTATATATACCCTTATTACCCACAAATGTAACAGAGGCGATTCAGAGAGAAAAACCCTAGGTAGGTTTTCTACAACACACACACCCATCTTTTTTAGAGAGAGCTACTCATCCTTAGTGAGAATTAATTGTAGCCTCTTCTCCTTACCTCTCCCATTATCATACCTTGAGAGGAGATTTGTACCCAAACACAATGCACACCTTTTCAGAGTGTAGTGAATGTTTCTGGTGTTGCTGGGAAGCATTCGAAAATGCCAAGGTTGGCAGATGCAACATGGAGCTTGTTGCGGGATCCGGAGAGCTAGACAAGACACGGTTTCGAGAAGCCTTGTTGGAGTAGGAGCTTGGAGGGCTTAGGTACATCGGGTAGATTAGGCTTGGAGGGTCTCTTGCTAACCCATGTATTCCAACTGATTGTCTAGTGGATCGATTACCGCTTGGAGGGCGGCAGAGAGGTTTTTCGCCGAATTCTTCGGTTTCCTCTTCGATAACACATCGGCGTGTTATTTTTTTTTTGAGAAGATTTTTTTTTGAGACAACATGCTGCTAACTCCACAGCTCGAACCCTTTCCCCCCTAAACCCCCAAGCATTTTATACATGGGGAGGTGCCAATTCAGCTACAAGGCCTTTGGCATTTTTAGAAGATCTTTTGTAACTTAATTAGTTCATCTATTTGGTATGTTATGGAAAAATAACATCATGTGGCAAACAATTATTGGTACATGTCAATTTTTTTGTCATATGTCAACAATAAATTTCATCATTATAATAAATATCCATTAGATGCTCCTTTAGATGAAATTAAAAAAAAAAAAAAACTTTAAATACATACTAAAAATTTCACCATTATAATAATTCTTAAATAATATCTACTTAAATATCCACTATTAACTCCTTTAAATGCTCTATCATTTTTTTTTCCTTTTTTCCCCTTAAAGTGGGTTTTAATTTCCTCTTAAATTATTCCTAAGAGGCATATTTTTTTTAGTAACCTAAACGACATGTTTTTCGGGGGTTATTAAATTCTACATACAATTTTCCTTAAGTTGTAAATATGAAGAAAAAAAAAAAAAAACCCATTTTCCTAACTATATATTTCTCCTTTTTTCTTTTTTTTTTTTTCTTTTTTCTTTTTTTCTTTTTTGAGAAACAAATACACACACACACAAAGGAGAGGGAAAGGGGCTCTAATATTTCTCCCATCTAATTGAAGAAGAAAAAAATTGTAAATGTTTTTCTACCTATATATATATATATATATATATATATATACGAAAATATTGACAATGAATATGAAAATATGAAATATAAAATCTAATTCTCATTTATAAAGATAATTATTTTCCCTCCATAAACATCTTTGGTAAAATAAATGAATATGGGAAGTCTCAAATTTTCCATAAACCTATATGCTAGCCCAAAAGTCCTATACCTACATCTTTGGTCAAAATTTTTAATATGTCTCATCACATTAACTATGCAACTTGCCAGTTACAAATACATTTTTTAATTACCAAAACATACAGGTCTCTTCCTCTTCCCAGCCTTTCCCCTCTCTCAACAATTCTGTAAATAAATTTTTTTTCTTCCTTTGCATATTTTCATATTTACATATGTTCTCTTTTTATATTATAGCAAAAATAAGAAAAAACATAAATACAAATTGAGCAACTGAATTTTGATTGAATATTAAATGAAATTACATTTGATAGCAATTACATCACTTTGGGTCCTAGTTACCATTTAAGAAAGTACAAGGTTTTTGTCTGAGATACATTCAAAAAAAAAAAATTTGTAAATAAAGCACTAGTTACAAAACCCAAAATCTTGGTTTGGGGACTAGGATACCAAGTGAGAAGGTGTTAGGCGCCTACTTTGCCTAGAAAATCAGGTCTTCTAGGCTTTAGATGGTCATTCACATATCGACACATAAACAAGCATGCAATGTGTTAATGTTCAATTACAAACATTAATTGTTAGTTTTCATAAATCTAAGATTAAACCTTAACCAAAATTCATAGATCTATTTTGATAGAAAAAAATTTACGTTGAAAAATTCATTAAATAAAAAAAGTAGATCTATGAGTTGGAATAATCATATCTAAATTTAATGCGTGAGAAAATATATTTTACATGTAGAAAAATACCACTTATAGGTTTTTTCTTTTTTTAGAGAAAAATATTTTTTGAAGAAAATCCTATATCTTATTTTTTATGATGGAAGAAGAAACATTTTATCAAAAAAAAAAAAAAAAAGAAGTAAATTTGGAATTATTTTATAAAAGAAAGCATTTTTATGAAGGAAGTATATTTAAAATTAATAAAGAGGTGTAGTTCAAGCAAAGTTGTAAGAATAGAATGAATTGTCGAATCTTTTTGATAATGTACTGATTTAAGAAGGTAGCAAGAACAATTTGAGTTGTGGATTTTTCTTGATAATGTAGATTTAAGAATGTTATAGCGATAGATGTGGCATGTGGAGCAATATGTTGTCGGTTCTTAACTTGGCTATGTTTTTTGTATACTTTTAAAAAAATAATAAATGTCTTATAGATGATGCAGTGTAGGTTATAATTAAAAATGTTAATATTTATAACTCAATTTCATCATGAAAACTTATATGGATGACAATAGTATATATAAAAGCAGGAAAATGCAATAGTCTAAGCTTTTACCTTGTGTCACATTTTTTTATTTTTTTTCATTTACGCTTCCACTAAAGAAAATTTTCATTTAATGTGCCAATGGGGATAACGCATCTATTAATATTCTATAATTTTGAACTAATTATTAATATAAAAAAAAATTATAGTTATTTTTATAGATTTTATATAAGAAAATATTTTTATTTGGGATACTTATTATCCGCTAATAATAATGTTAATAATAATAATAATAAATATGACATTCTTCATGGGTATTTAGTGGCTTTGAGAACAATTGAAACAAAAACCATCAAAAGGGAAACGTAAATTTAATACCACAAGCAATCAAGAAACTTGTGTGCATGCTTGTGTGTGTGCAACATAATGAAGTCGTGTAACTTTTTGTTAATGTTAAACAACTTAGTAACTTCTAACTGGTTTAATATATTCAAAATAGCTACATTGGATTGCATACATTTTCATTGCCCTTAACACAAATGTCAAAAATTTCATATTAATCGAATGTTATTTATTATTTAATCAATAAACTTACATTTTTTTTATAAATTAAAAATTTTAATACAAATTAAAATTAAAATTAAAGAGGCAATATGATCTATGAAAACAATTTCCATATTTTAACTTAAATCTACAAGATGTAATATATATAACTTATTAATATTTGGTCACTATTTATTAAAATAATTTAATTTTACAGTTAATTTTTCTAAAATTTATTTGAGATTAGAAATATGGTATTCTTGCTTAATTTTAGTTGCGTTGATTACAATCAAAACAAAATCAAGCAAAATATTAATATATATTTAAGAATATAAAAATAAGATTATGTGCTTAAATTTGTAAAAATAATTATATATTTTTAATTCACTTAACAAAATAAGTTCATATTTTAATTATAATAAACATGAGAATTTACATTCCATTTCTTTACAATAATGTATAATATAATTGGAATTAATTTTCTAAATATTATAAAGCATAATCAATATAATACATAAGTCGTAAGTTGAGTTGGACATTTGTTAGCTCAACTGGTAAAGTCTCTGATGGTTGAATAAGAGATCTAGGGGTTCAATCATCATTTACACAAAAAATCGACTAGTGTCTTGGTTTGATGATAGCTATCATCTGGAGTGAACACCATAGGTAGAAACTCTCTAAAAAAAAAAAGATCTAATTATTCAATCCTCCCAAAATATAATAAATGTGTACTCCCCGCCCCACCCCTCTCCCCAACCTCACAAGAATAGTGGGCGCTCTAAGAACAATGAAAAATTTGTGTCAATATATTATGCATTTATTATCATGCATTAATTATCTTTGTATACTAATTATTAATAGGGTCATGCTAACGAATACCCTTAGGGCAATGGGAATGTGAAAGTGCTGAAGGATCCGCGTGATAGCCGAAGGAAAGATATGCTTATCACAAGTAGCGTGCCCTGATCAACATCTATAATAGATGTGATGAAGTGAGAGGGAAAGTCGATGGAAAGATCCTCCATCAAGGAAAGAAGAAAACGAGCATGAGGCTCAGTGATGGAGTTATAGTGAGACAAATGGTGTGAGAGTGAATGTCATCACCATGTTAAGGAACTTTGGGCCTTTAGCAAAACCCAAGCATGGAGTGTTTAGCTTACAACCCCATATGGAAGAAGTCTCACAAAAGTGAGAGATAAGGTCGTCTCTTGACACGGTCTGGAGATGTGCACAGCCAGGGTAGTTAGGATGCACTACCCTAGGGACGTGTAGTACCTCGAATATAATATCTGGAGTAACCACGATACATGTACCTCTGAATGTAGAAACAAACTGAGGCACAAAGGTATTGATGTCGTGTATGTTGGAGTAAAACTCCTAAGTAAACATGACTGGACAACGCACAGGTTTCTCACAGAGAGGTTCCCATCCCCAAGTTTGAATGACATCGGGTAGTGTAGTGTCGGAGAAATCCGATAGAATGACCCAGCGTTCTGGATGAACGCCACAGTTCTGGAAGTTCTCAAAGAAGTCCGTCTTGGCCTTCTTATCACGAAACTGAATATGAGATGGAATAGAAGGATCATAAGAGGATGACTTGGAACCACAAAGAGGGTTCTGAGCTAGAATGGATTTTCTCTGTTTAGGTGCCATAAAGAGGTTCTATCTAAGAGAGAGAGAGAGAAAGAGAGAGAGAGAGAGAAGAGAAGAGAACAGAATAGAAGGAAACACAACACAAGTTTAGAATAGAAAAGAAAAAAGAACATATGCATGAAAGATACATAACCATGTGACGTGCAAAAATTCAAAACATCATGGGTAAACCCAATCCAAACCTAATAGCACTCGCAAGTTTAATCAAGCACACATCTAAAAAATGCATGAAACATTGTTATAGTGTATAGAAGATGCAATGCATGAACATATAACAACAAATACACAAAGCCCAACCCAAAAATTTATTGGAAAACTCAAAAACCCCAAAATTTTTGAAAAACCCCAAAACCTAGGCCTAAAATGCATGAATGCATGAAAAGAGAGAAGATGAGAACATTTACCAATTTTTTGGAGCTTGATCTAGGCCGAAGAACATTTGGCTGAGGAGATTTGCGAGTGAAAAAGAGTTTTGGGTCGAGAAAGAGAGTTTTCTATCAAGAGATAAGTGAGAAAATGAAAACTGGATCTTGCCTCAGCTATATATAGAAAAACGTAGCACGATGTATTGAGGATTTGTTCGAGGTGCTATTGAGAAGAAACCCAGAAATCTCGATGGATCAAGAATGTCTCAAGGATCTGTCAGGAAGACAAAGAGGTCAACAGAAAAACTCGATGGATTGGCCTGCTGTTGAGAATCTATAGAGAGCAAAGCAAAGAGGCTCGATAAAAGAGGATGTGTCGAGGTATCTGTCGAGAAGCTGTTGAGTTTGAAGAAAAAGAGTTTTTTAAGGGAGGAAAAACACATAAAGATGAATGCAACATGCAAGCTACTCAAACAAAGATCCCCTCAATATGTTAAGCTCTCAAAACAATTTTATATTTCAAAAATGAGTTAATACAGTTTAGTGAGCATATATTAACACATGTATTTCTTATGATGGCCAAATCATATTGTAACTGCATATGTATCAAAAGTAGCGAAGAGTATGCGTGTGAAAATATAGCAAGAGTGCACAAGTTTCTCATATTATGAAGATTCAAGATATGAGGTGATCTAATACACTTCACACACAATCATAACCGTTTGATGAGGACTATTACCTTTGAGGTACATCATATAACTCCCACATCTCCTAGAAACACACTTACAACCATTTTTAAAAGCATTTTGATCTTTTTGCTTTTCATGTTCTTTGCTTATTTTTCTTTTTGAACATTCCATGCATGGGCATATATAGAAAGAAAAGAAATAGCCAATTATGTAAGCCAAAAACATCAAAATTTTGCTATGTCGAAGCATATAGATGTTATACATGATTGGTGGGCTTTAGTGGTGGGATGGTTATTTATGCCGTTCTCTTAGGATTTTCTAGTCCTTCCCATCAAAAAGAGTGATTAGAGTATAAAGAGTGAAAGATCACTTGATCGTACTCAACACAAACACAAGCTACAAAACTCACTTGCTTAGTGGTGCATAGAGATGCTCATCTAAGCTACAAGAGATACAAAGTTTAGAAAACTTTGTTTCAATGGCCATCCAAGGTACACAAGTACCAATATACACAAACACATACTATTTTTGTATTTTTTTGATATTTCAATTTTTTTTTTATATAAAACAAAACTGAAAACAAACAAACAAAAACATATTTAACAAAAACACACAAAACATAAAGACTAGACTGACTCAAAAACAACTAGAAAGCAAAACAAACAAGTTATGGAAGACCATAAAGGGAGAGAGAGAGAAAATGATTAAATCACTTTGAGCCTTTTTCTTTCCAAACTTTGGTTTTGGAGGAAGATTCTTTCCTAGAGTTGATCCTTTGTTCCGGAGGTGAGGGGGAAGAATTGAAACCATTCAAATTCGAAAGGAACATGAGGGCCTTGAGAAGATCTCCAAGAGGACCCAAAGATGGTGGAATCTGACCTTGACCACTGAATGATAACACACTATTGCTCTGTTGAGTGGCTAACCACTTATAGCAATTTGGACGAGAGTGTCCCGAAGCTCCACAGTGATGACAAAAATGCAGCTTCTTTTGTTGAGGCTTTTTATTATTGTCTTTCTTAGTCCTAGGGTTCCTAGTCTCTTTCTTTTCAACCTTAGCGGGTGCTCCAAAAATAGATTTTTCCTTGTCTAAGTTCTCACAAGCTATTTCAGTTTTAGCCTTATTATTTTCAACATCATTATCATTAGCAGGTGAAACAAAAACAATCTTACTAGAAGAGGCAATATTAAGAGAAGAGAATTCATACCCCAAACCGGTTTTGTCAGAAGTGAAAGCTTAGCATCTCATCGAGCTTTGCACTAGAAGTTCCCTCCAATTGAACTCTGAATTGAAACAGCTTCGCTTCAAGCTTCTTAGTCCTTTCAGCCAAGAAATTGTTCTAAAATTGCAATGCTCCAATGGTTTTATTGGCTTTATCAACCTTGGTGATCTAGCTCCAAATCACTCAACTTCTTGGTGGCCAACCTATATAGTTTCTCATACTTTTCAGAAACCTTATACAATTTTGCATAGGCTCTAAGGATGTCATCCTGTTCATCCATTTTCTCAAACTTAGATTCCACCAAGTCCTCTTCTTCATCTATTGCTTCTATGATCCCCTCAGTAGGATCCATTGTGGTACTGACCACCATCCTTAGCATCCTTCTTCCCTTTGTCTTGACTTCTGAATTGAGAAGAACTAGATTGCTTACAGTCTTTGTCGAAACCTTTCACATTGGCATTCTTCATGAACTGCCTAGTGATGTTGGACTTCATCTTGGAATCTTCATCATCTGCAGACTCATCAATCTCATTACTTTTGGCCTTCAGTGCCATATTCTTACTTTTGGTTCCTTTCCCAAGTCTAGTCAAACCCAATTCATAGGTTTGCAAGTTGCCAATTAGCTCCATAAAAGGAATGGTGTCAATGTCCTTTGATTCTTCAATCATTGTTATCTTGGCATGAAATCTCTCAGGGAGAGATCTGAGCACCTTTCTCACAATCTTGAGCTCGGGAATATGATCACCAAGATTGAATGCTGAGTTCACTATGTCCTTCAGCTTGGCATAGAACTCATCAAACGTCTCATCCTCCTCCATCTTTATCTCCTCAAAGCTAATCGTGAGCCTTTAGAGCTTTGAATCCTTGATAGCCTTAGTCCCTTCATAGGTTGCCTAGAGGATGGTCCATGCTTCCTTTGCAGTTTCAGTTGAGGATATTTTCTTGAACTCCTCATTGGTCACCACACTGAATAAGGCATTCAATGCTCTACTGTTGAAGTTTGTTGCTTTGATCTTGGCCTTATCCCAATCAACCGGTGCTTCCCTTGGCTTCACCCAACCAATTTCCATAGCTTGCTAGACCTTCTCATCTAAAGACTGTAAGAAAGCTCTCATGTGTACTTTCTAGTATGCATAGTTAGTGCTATCAAATAAAAGAGGCATAATAAGAGACTGTCCTCTATACATGACAAACAGCGGTCAATGGATCACATAGCAAAGATTAAAACCTAATCAAAGTGTGCCCGCTCTGATACCATTTGATGGGTTAAAAAGAATTGACCCCTTGCAAATTAATTACTTACCCAAGTTAATTAATTAGGTTCAATTACATGCAATAGCATGGTAACACAAACAAATCACCAAATTATCTAAATGTAGCGGAAAATAAATTTGACAAGGTGATTTTTTTACGAATGGGGAAAACCACCGAGGCAAAAGCCCACCGGGTGAATTTCAAGTCACCACTTCTAAGAATTCACTATTATCAATCACAAGCGGTTACAAAAGGAATCTTACCAAACCTTTTGGCCTATCCCAAAATACCAACTTACAGTTGAACCCTTACCCCAATACCTAATTGGACTTGAATTGTAGTGGCAATCTTCCAGTTCAATGCACGAATCCCAGTAGGTGACTAACCAATGATGCACGGATCCAAGTACATGACTAACACCAGCAACTTGAAAAAGATGTTGGCTGCAAAGTTCTTCAGTTCATCAATGATGAAGATCGGGAAGCTCCTTGATTACAAAACCCTATGGCGCAAAGACGCAGTAGCTTCTTCAGAGAGAATAATGAACTAGGTCACTTTCTGCATGTGTTCTCTTATGTGACGGCCTTTAAAAATAATTCTTATATATGTCTATGGTTATGAGAAAAGAAACCCTACTTATGTATACAAATATACAAGCATAGGCCGAAAGTCAGATCTGGAATTTCTAATTTCGTAAGTCTCGACAGAAACAGCTTATGTTGAGCTTCTGTCGAGCTTCAACATTAAATCTCGATAGAAAGGATTTTGTCTAGACTTCTATTGAGATTTAATAAATAGCTCTTCTTTACTTGTTTCTTGGTCAGATCTTCATGACTTTAACACTTGACTTGAACAACATGTTTCTTGAAGTCTTAAACCCATCCTAGATCTACCCAATTACAAGGAAAGTGCATTTTGTCAAAGGATTAGCCAATTACATAAAATATGTCCCTAACACTGTTAACACGCCCTCACTTTACTTTCATAGAGTACAAGGTGGTTAACAGGGGTGAGAATAAGCTTGCTGATTCACTAGCTACTCTAGCCACCAAGTCTGTACTAAAGAAAGAAAAGATGACGTCTGAGTTGAGAAACGGCCTGGTTTAGCTCAATAGGAACTATGTTTCCCTTAGGATTGGTGAGAACCCTTATTAAAGGTAATGGCTCAAGGGAAGTCTACTGAGTTAGAGTTACCAACAAACATGAAATACTTCCTTAGAATCAATGGAGATTTGTTTCTTAGGGGAGCAAAAGGTTTACTCATGAAATGTGTTTCAAGGTAGGAGGGATTGACATTGGTGCATAGATTGCATTATGATATCTGTGGTGCAAATCTTGATGTCAATCTTTATAGAAGGTTGCAAAGCCTAGGGATCTTCTGGTCGGAGATGGCCAGTGATGTTAAGGAAGAACAATAGAGTTGTAAAACTTGTTTCGTTATTCCCTCAGATCAAGTAGAAGTGCTTAATAGAGAGCTGCTAAAAGAGGACTGGTAGGAACCTTACTTAAGATACCTTTTGTAAGGAATTTTGCCTTCTGAACATTTACAATGGGAGAAGTTGAAAAGATATGTGACTAGGTTTAAAGTGGTGGATGGGAAATTGTTCAAGACAAGTTTCCAAGGGTGTGCATTCCTGCTAAGGAACTTAATGGTGCTCTTTCAAACCTGCATGAGGGAGACCCAGCAGGACACCCTGGTCGGAGGAAGCTGTGGCAAATGGCTTTGCACAAGGGATATTACTGGCCCACAATGCAAAGAGATGTTCAAGATTTTGCAAGAAAATGTCAAGAATGCCAAAGGCAGGGAGATGAAATACACACTAGTCATCAAAGTCTTCATCCAACTGTGGCTCCATATCCATTTCACAGCTGGAGGCTAGATTTTATAGGACCTATAAATTCCCCCTCTGAAGGATGTACATGGATATTGGTAGCTACTGAGCTATTTACCAAGTGGGTAGAAGCTGTGGCTCTGAAGAAGGCAACAAGTAAATCAGTGACTAATTTCTTAAGGGAGAATATAATATGTCATTTTAGGGTACCCAACAAAATTATTTTTGACAACGGTACACCATTCTTGAATAAGGATTTGCACTGTTTAATAGAATGGTACTCCTTTTCTCACACAACATCCACACCTTATATCCCAAAGGAAATGGCCAAGTTGAGGCCTTCAACAAAAGATTGCTGAAGATATTGGGAAAAATGACTAAGAAGAATGGAAAAGGGGTGGAAGAAGGAGCTTTCTATAGCTCTATGGGCTCATAAAACAGCAAGATCACATGCTATAGGAGTTTCACCCTTTTCTTTAGTCTACGGCATAGAGGTTGTTATCCCAATAGAATTAGTAAGGCCAGCGATGAAGCTAGCAAAGACTGCAAAAATACCCAGAGAAGACACTTTGGAAATTGTGGAGAAAATGCGCGACAACGTTGCCTCTCATAACCGCCTTTATCAAGCTAACATGAAAGCTAGGCATGAAGGCCAAGTCAAAGAAAGGAAGTTTCAAGTGGGAGAACTTGTTTGGAAAACTACCCCGCATGTACGAGGGGTTGCTGGAGCTGTTAAGCATAAGTTTTCTCCAAAATGGGAAGGACCATACATAGTAGAGGAAGCACATGCAATAGGACATTATTGGCTAAAGGATCAAGCAGGTATAAAGGCGTACAACCCCATTAGCGGAGCTCGCCTTAAGAAATATCATGCTTAACCTTGTAAAAATACTTTTTTTTATTCCAACTTGTCAAAAATGATTTTATGCCTTGCAAAACTCATTCTATAAACAAAGACTTATATGCAGTGATTTCATATGATGTTGTTCATAATATGCATGCAAAGTCTAAATAGTTTGGTGGAATAAGGCATGGTAAAGTTAGAGTACAACCCCTATGGCCTTTCAGGACCACAAAAATATTACAACTTGAAAATTACAGAATGTTTGTGAGAAAACTAAAATTTTCAAAGGAGAAGTCTGGATTGCTCAGAGCTTCTAGCTCACATTCCAATTTCTCAATCTCTTTTCTTAAAGAGCTACATTTTGCAGTGACACCTTCTATTTGAGTTTGATGGGCAGAACTTGCTTCTTGCTTGGATGACAATTCCACTTGAAGTCTTTTGATTGATTCCTGGAGCTTAGTGATTGAAGCGGTACGCACCTATAACGCTGATTATGCTTCCTTTGCTTTGTTGATACACGAGTTTTCTTTAACTCTTAATTCATGAAGTAAGGACAAGGAAGTATTAATAGAGGGTCTTGCCTTCTTTAAGTCCCTTAATGCAGTGACACGGCTCTTTAACCAGCTGGCATTAACACTTAGGCTCTTAGCCTCACTCAGCGTGGAAAGGAAATTGTCAAGGGGGAGAGCCAGACATTCCTCTTTAGCCTTTAACTGTAGTTAGGATATGATAGACCCAATTTGCTGTCAGAGAAAGCCTCTAAGTGACAAGGTCCACTTGCTGGTATCCCTCATGGTTTCAGGATATTTGGAGAGTAATAGAGAACAAGTTACTCTTAGATTGGGAGAAACCAATAAGAGCAATGGATCAGATACTATCGGAGTGCTTTCACCCTCTTGTTCCTTGGAAGTAGCTTCTATTAAGTCTCCTTTCTCTTGAGGATTTTTGCTGCGCAACTGATCTGAGTCCTCCTTTTCAGTGTCGAACTCTATCTCTTCATTGGAAGTTACTTCTTGTACAAAAACCTCTAGGGTTGAAGAAGTGACTTTAGCTTTGGGGAGAGCTTGAGGGATAGAGTCTGTAACTTGTCAAAGGTCAAAAATAGAGAAAAGAAGAAAAGTTACTTGAGTTCAGGGATAAAGAAGAGGTTACAAGACAATTACTATGGAGAAAGAGTGTACCTTGGGCTTTTTACTAGAAGAGGTATTCGCGTTCTTATTTATCATGGTACTCAAGGTTTTGGCTTTTGGAAGGGGTTTCAAAGTCAAATATCCTTGAAAAATAGGTGGAACGTCCACTCGTTGGGCACCACTTTCCCCAAAATTCCTAACACATTCCCTAATGTCGAACCACCATGATTTAAACTTGGGTGAAGGTAGTCCATTTCTGGTGGGGGAAGTGAAGGGGGTCTTAGGTTTTGACACTCAAATCTTGATAAGATTTTCCTTTTTAAAGGCTAAAGAAGCTACCATAGCAGGTAAAGCTGTGGTAGAAAGATGTCCTAGGATGCCTTGGTCAAAACCAAGTTGGCATGCAAACCTATAGGGGTTCTCGGATTGAGTTTCATACTCATCTTGAAAACGAACCTGGAAGTGAGAAGGAAAAGCACAAGCAATAAAAGAAAGTTCTTGTTCAGACCAAGGGGTGTCTCTATAATGAGAGACAAAGATGTTTTCTAAGGAGGTGAACAGTGGAGGAAGTTTTCCTTCCAAAGCAGAATAAGGTCTAAATGTCCAATCCGTTGGGTCATCTAAAACTTTGCTAAAGAAACTGTTGGAAGATATTGCTACTTTATTCCAATGCCAAGAGCGTGGCAAACCTTGGGGTAATGGCAAACTGGTCTTATAAGAGCTCAACACTTTAGGGACCCGAGCATAATTCCTAAAGTGTTCCCACAACCATATTTGTAAAAAAGCAACAGGTACAAAAGTTTCGACCTGGAATCTACCCCAAGAACGTTGCAAGTCAAGGGTAAAATGAACTAAGTGAGAATATAAAGTTCCTAGAAAATATGGGGTAAAGGGGGAAAGATTGTCCTCTAGCTAATTTAGCAGCTAAAGGGAAATGTCTACTTAGGATCTTTTCATGGGGATAACCCTCAAACAGACAGCGGGAAAGTAAGAAGACAATAAAGGCTTCAGGTTCATAGGAGCTAGAGTTACCTTCTCCAACAACAAAGTCAATGCCTTCTTTCAAAGAGTCTCTATTGGCTTCCTCATCCACACCATTAGCATACTCCCTCCAAAAATATCTGACCCACCCCCAAAAGTTGGCTCTGGAGCCTTTGTCTCCGCCAACACTAGTGTCCTCTAGTATTTCATTCTTGGGGGCTTTCCCTTTCCTTCCCGCTTTCAGAACTAGTTTCTTTAAAGTTTTCTTCACCGCATCTTCAAGGAACTTCATAGCTTTGGACTCATCAAGAGATAAAGAAATGTTGACTACTTCACCATCTCCAAATAGGGGGAGTCTCAATATCTCATAAACTTC
This sequence comes from Quercus robur, assembly GCF_932294415.1. Lineage (NCBI taxonomy): Eukaryota > Viridiplantae > Streptophyta > Magnoliopsida > Fagales > Fagaceae > Quercus > Quercus robur. Next base: position 35,564,466 of record NC_065540.1, on the reverse strand, counting down.
TTCTAAAGATATAGAGATTTCTTGACACCTTGTGAAGAATGTGTGTGTAACAAAATTCCAGTTGTATAAAAGAGAAAGCAAGCTTTCACAATCCTTACTAATCTCTAAATTAGAGAATACAAGGATGGTCTACAAGAGCTTTACTTTCTACAAGATGTCCATGAAAGGAGGGTGAGCCAATACCCTTCGACACCAGCTTTTCCAACCTCTAGAAACTGAAGTGTGAGATTTGAAAACCACATCTATGGAGTGAGCAAAATCTCCTTTGTAAGTACCGAGCCTTGGAATGTGCTTCAATTCCATATCCATAGTTAGGAGATCATCAAGTTCCCCGCATGAGGTGTAAGGAGGGTCTTTAGAGTAGGGAGTTGAATTCCAATCAAGACTTTTGTCAAATAAGTAATCTTCAAAGAAGGAAGGGATGATCCACTATTCTTCTATGGAAGGATTTTCATCTCCTCCTAGAAGGGGTTTGTTACCTTTTAAGGCAAAAGATTCTACAAATTTGGTAGAGCTAGATCGGAGACTGCGTTTCACACCCATGAATTAATTTGTGAGAAGAGTTTTGGGTTTCAAATTTAAGAAGGAAAAGAAGAAGATAAGGGAGAAAAGAGAAAAATAAGGAAGGAAATATTTTTTTTTTCCTTTTATAATTTGATGAGATAGTATTTTCCCTCCAAAAGAAAGCAGTTCAAAAAGAGAAGACATTTCTTTTCAAAATTGACATGTGTCAGTGTGGGAGAAGGAACTGAGTTTCTGACAAGGAATGGCAGTTAATGATGCTAAAATCAAGAAAACCGCCTTTACAGTCCAAGGGCAAAGGCACAACCCTTCACTAACGGGTATGATTTAATTTATTGCATTTCATATTTGATTAACTGATATGTTTATTCTTATGTGTTGTGCAAGAATAATAAAATAAACATATAATACAACAATAAATAAAAACAATAAACATATAATAATAACTTTCTTTCTTTTATAGATTTTGGTGTCTAAAAGTTGTTTTTTACAAAAAAGAAAAAAGGGATTTACATGATTTGGCCCCTATGACCTATCACCTTTTTTTCTAAATTAGAAAAGAACACAAAAATTTAAGCTCAAACTCTAAAATTTAAATATAAAAATAACAAAAAATAAAAAATAAAAACACAAAGAAGGCAAACCTCATGCTTCCCTAACCAAAACCCCACTAACCCAAGCCTCCTTAACCTAAACCTCATGAACCTAGGTGGTGACAGCAGCGGCAACGCCAATAGTGAGCTACTCTTCTCTTTTTCTCTCCTTTTGAATTTGGCTTTCGTAGTCTTAGTTTTTTTTTTTTTGGTTGTGGGGAAGGGGGGGGGGGTTTGCTAGATCTTCATTCATGAAATCACTGGGCCACAAACAAATAGCCTCCACCTTTTGTAAGAAAAGAGAGAGGAAAGCAGAAATTAAGAATTAAGGAGTAACAATGAGTGAAGGAAGAGAAGGTAGTATAACGTTAGAGCACACACCAACATAGGTGGTTGCATCGGTGTGCATTGTGATTGTCGCCATTTCTCTTGCAGTGGAACGTGTCCATTTCACCAGCCAAACTTTGACAAGAAAGAACCAGAAACCCCTTCACAAAGCTTTACAAAAAGTTAAAGAAGGTCTTTCTTTCTATTTTATATATATATATATATATATATATAAATATATCCAATTTCATTCTGAGTTTACTTTTTTTTTGGTTTTTCTTCTATTCTAAATTGAACTCTGAATCTTAAAATGTGTATATTGGTAGAGTTGATGCTTTTGGAGGAGAAAATGCCCCTTTCAAAAAAAAAAATCCAGCATTTTGCCCCATTTTCCAAACTAATTAGGGAAATGCCCTTCTTTTGAAACTCGATTTTTTCAAAATCGAGTTATAAAAAAAAAAAAAAAAAATTATGGTGCCCTATAGCGGCGTTTTAAGGAGCCTATAGTGACGTTTTAAGGACCTATAGTGGCGTTTTGTAATCCAACCTCCATGAAGTCGAGTTACATGTAATTTTTTTTTTTTTTTTTTTACCTATAACTCGACTTCATGGAGATCGAGTTACAAAACGCCACTATAGGTCCTTAAAATGTCACTATAGGCTCCTTAAAAACGCTACTATAGAGCTTAACTTGATTTTGAGAAAATCGAGTTTCAAAAGATGGGCATTTCCCTAATTAGTTTGGGAAAGAGGGCAAAATGCTGGATTGTTTTTTTAAAAAGGGCAAAGGCCAATTTTTTCCTGCTTTTGGGATTCATATCATTGCCTGCCATTTAAGCTACATGTTTGTATTTTAAGTTTAGGCCTGAAACGACGTAGTTTTGATTGTGCCAGCTATTCACTTAGTCATCACTAAAATGACGTAGTTTTGAGGCAAATTTAGCAAAAATAAAACACATTAGTATGATAATATGTCACTTAACAGCAAAAACTAACTATGGGGGGTGAATTGCTAACAAAAACAAACTTTAGGGTTTAAAATCAAGTTTTTGAAACTTTGGGGAGTAAAATCCAATCAACCCCAAACTTCAAGGGTGTAAATTAGGCCTATTCATGGATATATCGACACTGACAGAACCGGACTGACCGCACCGCCCTGCCCTGCTCGGGGCTCTGCCGAAGGTTTCCGGCACGGTGGTCGGCGGTAGATCTTCACTACCAACGTCGGATCGGTGTGGCCATCGGCGCTGAGATGTGCACACCAACGAAGACCGAACCAACATGAGCATGTTTTATATATATATATATATATATATATATATATAGAGAGAGAGAGAGAGAGAGAGAGAGAGAGAGAGAGAGAGAGAGAGAGAGAGATGGGTTCAAGTTACACTTGGTGTAACTCGAAAGAATTACACATTTTATAAACTATTGGATTTTAGTAGATCCAACGGTTAAAAAAGACACTTATTAATGATAATATTCTAATTAGAATCTCATTAATTATCCCTAATTTATTACCTTCCATACTGATCTCTAAACCAAAACAAAGATCTACGTTTCTCTCTCTCTCTCTCCTCTATAATTCACATTTTTTCTACCCTCTCTTTCTCCTCCATCACTCAAATCCCTCAAAGATGCAGTTGAAATTTTGGAAAGCTGAGTTGAAGAAGGAAAAGTGACACATGCGAATTAAAATCTGTAAAATCTTTCCAAGTCTCAAATGGGAAAAAGGTTACATCAAATCTTATTAGGGATCACATTTTAAACACCAGCGTACAAGACCAGATTACTTATTTTCCGCAAGACTATGGTGTATTAATATATACATGATTTAGTTCCTTTCCTTCAAAAAAAAATTTACAAGATAGAAATGAAGGCAAGCTGTGAAGCTAATAACAACAACGCTGGCACAAGCATGACATAGATTAAGTTTAATTTGAAAATAATTATTTTTAGGTGATGAAATAAATTTCGGCCAATCCTTTTATAGATCCTTAAAGGCTTGAGTACATGAAAGCATTTGGTTTTTCCTCGGTTTTGTGGATGTTCTTGGAGTCATCTTTTGGTATGGATTTTTTTAATTGTTTTATTCTGTGGATGTTGATAAATTTTTGCTTTTGTCCGCTCCTCTTAACAACTTGTCTAGCCTCAAGAATGGGAAAGAAAAAATTCAGTATGAGGATAGATGGGCTGGACACGCAGGATATTAGATTGTACTATTTTTGGATAGAAGAAGACATGATAATGTCCAAGTAGTGGAAAATTATACAGTACTTTGGAGGACCATATCACTTGTCCACTATTCCATTAAAAGACTCTCACTTGTTCAAAATTATTTGATTCAGTAATTAGTTTCAGTTTAAAAAAAAAATTCTAACTTAGCAATTTTAAACAGGTGGGGGTTTCTTCGTTGAATGATGGACCACGTCACTTGTCCACTATGAGGACCTTATAATTTCTCATGGAGGTGGAAGAGTGATGAAGGAGAGAGAAACATATACATTTTTTTGGGTTTAGAGATAAGTATGAAATGTCATAAATAAGGGATAATAAATGAAATCTTATTCAGAATATTAGCATTAATTAGTATCTTTTTTTACCGTTGGATTTACTTAAATCCAACGGTTTAAAAAATGTGTAATTTTTTAGAGTTACACCAAGTGTAACTTGAACCCATCTCATATATGTGTGTGTGTGTGTGTGTGTGTGTGTGTGTGCGCGTGCTTATAAATATCATACCGTTCTAAGAAGAGCTGAAGAGAAGAGGCCGCCTAAGCCTAACGTTCTCATCCCTGAACAAGTCAAAAAATTTTTTTGAATTCTTATCCATGACCATGAACAGGCCTAACGTTCTTATAAAAAAAAAATAAAATTGAATTAAAAAAGAAGTTAATGTGTGTGAGTGAGGCTACCTTTCTCAGTCAAAAAACGTGTGTCAGGAGGAATAGCCGAATAGTCTCATCACTGAGTGTGAGTGGTCTTGTCTAGTAACTCTACTTGCATTTTTTGAAAAAAAAAATTTATTTAAAAAAAATGCCAAATGGCCCTATGGGTTACAGTCTTGCCACTTGCATTTTTTGAAAAAAAAAAAATTTTAATGTCGCATGTATTAGTCATTGACTCACTGTCTTGCCACTTGCGTTTTTTGAAAAAATAAAATAAAAAATGATGTCATATTGTCACTGTTTGAGTAACTGATAGAGTCATTTACTGTGCAGCCCAGGCTTTACTTTCCTTAGCTTTGTTGGGATCCAGGATCTCCCAGGCTTTACTTTCCTGGAGTCAAGGATCTCCTAGACTTTGTTGGAATTAAGGATGTACTCAGCCTTTCTGGAATAAAGGATCTCCTCAGCTTTGTTGGAATCAAGGATCTCCCAGGTTTTACTTTCTTGGAGTCAAGGATCTCCTAGACTTTGTTGGAATTGAGGATGTACTCAGCCTTTTTGGAATAAAGGATCTCCTCAGCTTTGTTGGGATCAAGGATCTCCCAGGCTTTACTTTCCTGGAGTCAAGGATCTCCTAGACTTTGCTGGAATTAAGGATGTACTCAGCCTTGCTGGAATAAAGGATCTCCTCAGCTTTGTTGGGATCAAGGATCTCCCAGGCTTTACTGGGATCAAGGATCTCCAAGGCTTTGCTGGATCATGGAACTTCTCCATTTTGCTAAATCCATGGGTGGAGCCAAGGAACTTGTTCTGCGCCATATGATATTATTATCAAGTTGCTGCAAAATTATTTAGCCCCACAACGTGAGGCGATTGCTTTGCTATGTAATTTACATTTCATCAAGCCTCTTTGATTCGCTTACTTCTCTTTCTTCTTTTTCTTTTATAAAAGAAATGAAACAATATTATGAATTTTTTTTTTAAAGAAAATAAATCAACCCCCAAGCGTGAGGCAATTGCTTTACTATGTAGCTCATACAATCTTCATTTCATCAATATATTTTTTTATTTGTTCACTTCTCCATTTTTCTTTAAAGCAATGAGACAATATTATGATTGTTTAAATATTACTACATGATCCCCTGTTTATTTTTAAAAGAGCAGGGCAATGATCCATTATGTTCAAATTGTAAAGTGAAGAAAATAATGACGCATAAAACTTATCTTGTGTTGGGAGGTTCCCCAAAATTCCATATAGTCTCTTGGTGGGACGTTCTCTGGAGGAACCCGCACTTTAAAAAGAACTTTCCTTCCTCTTGCTGTTTCCTAGCTTTGGAGCCATGCTTGTGAAGGGACTGCTTCTTCCCTCTCCTTTTTCCCAGTCCTCAGTGGAGTCACCAAAATGTGAGAGTGCCTTTTTCTTTAGCACACCGGCCCAAGGATCCTAGGCCAAATAGTTGTAGTTTGGTGGATTGGGTTTGGTTCACCACAGCTAAAGGGACTGTTTAAGAACCAAGTGGTGCACAAGGCAAGCTTCCTACAATACAAATAAACTAGTAAACGAGAATATTTGTATTGAATAACAATGAAAACACCAAAAGGAATGCCAAGTAATCAGGAAATACACAAAACAATTGTTAGGGATCCTCAAATTAATAAGAAATACTTCATTAGATTTTCTTAATTATGGTTACAATGTGCTCACTAAGACGTGATACAAGGTTCAAATAAGCTCAAAAATTACAGACTTTGATGGCTATCTAAGCCTCTAAGACTTGCAAAGTTTGAATCCTTTTGAATCCAAGTATGTGCTATAGTGGCTGTTTCTAGGATACCGGGAGATATTTCGCTACTTTCTTTGAGTTTTTGACAGAGTTTTTCTCAACGATTCTATTGTGATTTTCTATTACTCCCTCCCCTTTCAATGTTGGCTACCTTCCCCTTTTATAGTGTCATTTTAGGGTTCAGGATAACGTTGATTCCCCCCTTTTGGCTCCCTAGGTACCAAAGCCACTGTTATGTCAGCCACTTTAATGGCTGGTTCTTTCCCTATTTCTGATAGTTTTCATCTTTTAGTGCTGTTTCTCTAAAAGTCACTTGTTGACTTTCCATTCCGGGGCGCCCTTAGGCAGCTAACCTTCAATCCCTCTTCTTTCAAGGCTTCTTACTTTTCAGACTTAGCTTTTGGTTGTCTTTCCTTGCTGTCATTTTTCCCAAGTGAACAGAATCCATTTCTGCTAGGTTGAAGGTTTTTCCAGCCACCTCCCGTTATAGTTCTTCATTCTGGGTTCCCCGAGGTACCAGCCTTTTGTTCATGAATTGTCACTCTCCAAACTCTCTAGTTCTTTGTTGCACCATTGGGTGCTTGAGAATGACATATCTATTCTTCGTTTCTTGTATTTTGTAGTACCCCTTTTGAGCTGTCTCAATCCCACTTTAGCTGTGCTGCACGTCCCGAGGATCCCGAGCCTCTGGCAGCCTCTAGGTATCCCAGCCCAGTTCTTTCACTGGATTTTGCTGGATTTTTAATGGCATTTTTGTTGGAAATCTGAACATACATAAGGCCTTGATGTTGATTCTTCTTGCTGCATATCCTCTACCCTAGCCGAGATCCTTGCTGCATGTCCTCAGGCCGAGATCCTCTTCTTTTTTCTTTATTATTTCTTTCTTTTTCCTTCTTTTTGGGACTTTGAGCCTTCATGGTCCTTCTTAACTTCATGAATTAGGCCTTCTTTTGTTAAGACCCATGGTCTTTCCTTACTTTTCATGGAATGGGCTTTCTTGTGAAATTTTGGCCCTCAATAGGGTTCATTTTTTCATTGGTGCCCTATACGTTTAAAATTAATGCTCTCATAATGAGAGTTATTTTAAAGTTGTAGGTGAAGAGGATGACTAATCCTTTGCTAATAGTAATTCTCATGGTCTGTTATTTATTAATCTTAGGTTAGAGCAATTTCGCAGAAAGAAGAAATTGGTCCTTCATACAATGTGCAAGCTTTGACCTTGATGATTGCATAATTCAGTTAAAAATTTGAACTTCTTGGTGGCAATGATGTACTTGAAGATCAGTATTTAAGCTTAATGAAAAGTATACAAACATCAAGGATCTCCTCAAATAATTGTTTTTGCTGGGATGAAATTTTCCAAAAGAGTGACAAAAGATGATGATCTTTGGGAAACCTATATTGAGGTACTCAGGGATGGACCCATGTAGGGGCTCAAGGGAGCCCGGCCCCCCTAGCCCAAAAAAACATAGTAGGTGAATTAAAAAAAAAAAAATTACTTGGCACACCTAACTTTGTAGCTTTGGCCCCTTCCAAAATCAAGAACCATTAACCCAGGCCCAACCCATGTAAATCTTTTTTTTTTAAAATGTAAATCCAAATTTTATTTAAAAAAAAAAAAGAAAAACAAAAAAATGAAAGAAAAAAGAAAAAGAAAAATAGAGAGAACTAGACTTAGAAAGTAGTCAAGAAAGAGAGAAATTGAGAGGTAAGAAGTTAGAGACTGGGACCCATCTAGCTGCCGCCTACATTGCCACCACACGAGATCATCTCACTACCCACACTACACCATGCAAGACTCATCTCGCTACTTTGACATAGACCCAAACAGCCACACCAACACCGCCACGCAAGACCTATCTTGTTGCTAGTTGCTTGATCTGCCCAACCCAACTTCGTTGCTCTAGCCTTCACTGTTGACACTCAAGTATTTAATCTCTCCATCAAAACCTAATGATGGGAATGACGACGCTACATCCCAAGGATGAAGATAACATTAATGACGAAGGAAGCATCCTTGACGAAGTCATCAGGAACAACGAAGAAAGTTATCATCACTGACGAAGGCAGGGAGTCATTCAATGCAGTCAATCAATGACCTGAGCTGTTATGAAATCAACCCAGCAGACCGTTGGGAACCTCTTAAAAGTCTCATTATTGGACCAGGGGCGTTACTTGAGAAAGCATTAACCACCCCAACGGCTAGCCCCCAAGGTCGTAGGTATAAAGCTCTCACACAGTCAACAGAAGGTACGATATACACAGACACATCCTGACATCTTGAGAACATATTCTAATTCTTGATTTAATTCTAACTTTGGCATCAGAGACGTTGTGGCCGGCACCACACCGGTGACCATCATTAAGCATACTCTCTCGCACAACTAAGGGTTCCATCTGCTCACTCTTGCTGACGATCTTGTGCATCATCAGTTTGGCGCCGTCTGTGGGAAAAAACGATATTCTCAAATTCACGTTTAGAAACGTAGTTTTCGTTAACCCTCTACATTCAGATGGAACCCAACCCAGATTTAGCAGCCTTGGCCTAGCAAGTCCAAGCCCTTGCAGCCACCATTGAAGAACTCACCAAACAGAACCAGGAAATGAAGCTGCGGCTCTAGCAGGTTCAACAAGCTCAATAGGAAGAGAACCGGTCCAAGGGTAACATGGAGGAAGAAGGGGATAGTCAACGGAGGGAAACCCCCCGAAGACCAACTACTCCGGACGAACAGAACTCAGATCTTCTTTGAGAAATGAGGAAAGAGATGGACGAACTAAGGAGCGCTATCAAAGAGAAGACGGATCGAAGCGTAGACAAAATGATAAGGGCTACAGATTCGCCTTTCACTGCAGCGGTACTTGAATGCCCCGTGCCGTCAAAGTTTCGCTTGCCTCAATTAGAGCCATTCGACGGACTCAAGGACCATAGGATCATCTTAATACCTTTAAGACGACTCTGGGTCTTCAGCAACCACCTGACGAGATATTGTGTCATTCCTTCCCTACGACTCTCAAAGGAGCTGCAAAAGAATGGTTTACTAAGTTGCCAAACTCGTCCATAGACAACTTCAATCAGCTAAGTAGCGCCTTCTTGCGCCACTTCATTGGGGGGCAACGTCCAAAGAGGCCAGTAGACTACTTGCTCACCGTAAGACAGGGAGAAAAGGAAACTCTGAGGTCATATGTCAAACGATTCACCCGGGAGACTTTGGAAGTGGACGAAGCTGATGACAAGGTGCAGTTGACGACATTCAAGGCAAGATTAAGGTCCAAAGACCTCGTGGCTTCCCTCGCAAAGAATCCCCCAAAGACGATGGCGGAAATGCTTCTAAAGGCACAGAAGTACATGAATGCGGAAGATGCTCTAGTTGCCATAAAAGATACTGAGAGGCCAGGAGACAAGGCCAGGAGGGAAGACGACCGTAGGGGGCAAAAGAGAGACAGACCAGATCGTCGGAACAGTGACGGGAATAGGAGGAAGGACGATAAAAATCCTCGGACCGTAAAATTTACTCCTTTGGTTATGCCTGTTGACAAGATTTTCACGCAGATCAAGGACGAGCACTATCTCAAATGGCCCAGGCCATTACACTTATCCCCCAACGTACGTGACAAGAACAAATATTGCCGGTTCCATAGAGACCACGACCACAACACAGAAGATTGTAGAGACCTGAAGGAGCAAATAGAGGAATTAATACGGAAAGGGAAGTTACAGAAGTATGTAAAGAAAGGAGAATATAGCAAGTTCAGAGACGACAACAAGACCCAGCGTGAATCCTTCCCTCGGGATGACGACCATTCGTCCCAGCCTCAGCGCAAGGTGATCGGGGAGATAAAAACGATCACAGGAGGACCATTCTCAGGAGGATCATTTAGATCACTCAAAAAGGCATACCATAGACAGGTGAACTGCGTCCACACTATACCTCCGTCCAAGCACCGACGAACATGCCAGGACTTGTCCTTCAGTGAAGGAGACGCCATGGGAGTAAAGAAGCCCCACAACGATCCCCTGGTCATAATGCTGAATATAGAAGGATTCAATACCAAAAGGATCCTTGTTGATAACGGGAGCTCAGCGGATATCATCTACTTCCTAGCCTTCCAGCAGCTGAGATTAGACCCAAAAAGGCTTCGCCCTTTTGACTCTCCACTCGTCAGTTTCAGTGGAGACAGGGTCTACCCCAGAGGTATAGTGACACTGACGGTGACGGCAGGGACCTACCCATTACAGTTGACCAAACAAGTAGACTTCCTGGTGGTAGATTGCCCCTCATCCTATAATGTCATCATTGGGAGGCCCACCCTTAACAAGTGGAAAGCGGCAACGTCAACCTACTGTTTGAAGGTGAAATTCCGACAAACAACGGCGTGGGTGAAGTGAAAGGTGATCAAGTCCAAGCAAGGGAATGCTATCAGGCCGTACTGGCAGGAAAGGAGAACCACACGTGGACGATTGAAGAAAAAGAGGAAGGCGGGATGGAGGCGTTGGAAACAGTGGAATTAGTAGAAGAAAATGCGGACAAGACGACCAAGATAGGGACGACGCTAAGCCCCGAGATGAGATCAAGACTCATAAAGTTCCTTAAAGAGAATCTGGATGTCTTTGCATGGAGTCACGAGGACATGCCGGGCATATCTCCAGAAGTCATCCAGCATAGGCTGAATGTCGACCCCAGCAGGAAGCCCGTTCAGCAATGACGAAGAACCTTCGCCCCAGAGCGAGATCAGGCAGTTGCAGAGGAAGTAACCAAACTCTTGACGGCAGGATTCATCCGGGAAGTATATTATCCTGAATGGCTCGCCAACGTCATCCTGGTAAAGAAAGCGAACGGAAAATGGAGAATGTGTCTAGACTTCACCGATCTGAACAAAGCATGCCCAAAGGACAGCTTCCCTCTACCAAGGATAGACCAACTCGTGGACTCCACCACCGGACACAAGTTACTGACGTTCATGGACGCCTTCTCAGGGTACAACCAGATAAAGATGGCTGAAGAAGACCAGGAGAAGACAGCCTTCATCACAAGCCAAGGACTCTACTGTTACAAGGTGATGCCTTTTGGGCTGAAAAATGCTGGAGCTACGTATCAGAGAATGGTAAACAAAATGTTTAGCCAGCAGATTGGCAGGAACATGGAGGTGTACGTGGACGATATGCTCGTCAAGAGCAGGGAAGAGATCACACATTTGGACGACTTAGAGGAAACTTTTGCAACCCTCAAAAAACACCAGATGAAGTTGAATCCAAGCAAGTGTGTTTTTGGGGTAGCCTCGGGGAAGTTCTTGGGATTCATGGTGTCCCAGAGAGGAATAGAAGCAAATCCAGAGAAAGTACGAGCTATCATTGACATGGCCTTACCCAAAACCGTCAAGGATGTACAAAAACTCACAGGAAGGATAGCAGCTTTAAATAGGTTCGTCTCTAGGGCCACAGACAAATGCCTGCCCTTCTTTAAAACCCTAAAGCAGGCTTTTGCTTGGATCAACGAGTGCGAAGCGGCGTTCCAAGAGCTGAAGCAATACCTGAGCAGTCCACCTCTCCTAAGCCCGTCCAAAGAAGGAGAAAACCTATACCTGTACCTGGCGGTGTCAGCCTCGGCAGTAAGTGCAGCTTTGATTAGAGAAGAAGGCAAGAAGCAACTCCCGGTTTACTACGTCAGCCAAGCCTTTCAAGGAGCTGAGTTCAGATACCCAAGGATCGAAAAGATTGCGTTTGCACTAATAGTAGCCTCGCGCAAGCTCAGGCAATATTTCCAGTCGAATCCTATCCTTGTGATGACGGATCAACCAATCAAGAAATCAATGAACAAACCAGAAGCAGCAGGGAGAATGGTCCAGTGGGCGATTGAATTTAGCCAATTTGACATCGAGTACCATCCAAGAACAGCTATCAAGGCGCAAGCTCTGGCCGACTTCATCGCTGAATTCACTCTTCCAGACGAAGACGGAGTTACTAATGGAGTTGATAAATGGACAATACAGACAGATGGTTCGTCAGCCCAAAAGAAGGGGGGAGTAGGGGTCGTCATAACCACCCCCGACGGAGAAGTGATGAAATATGGGGTTCAACTAAAATTCCCAACCATCAATAACGAAGCCGAGTATGAAGGAATATTGACGGGCCTGAGGCTTGGGAAAGCTCTTGGTGCCAGAAACTTGTTGATCTAGAGTGATTCAAAGCTGGTAATCAGACAGATCAGTGGAGAGTACGAGGCAAAGGAAGAAAGGATGTAGAAATACCTAAAACTGACAAGGCAACTAACTTAGGAGTTCGACACAGTGGAGTTCGTACAGATCCCAAGAAGCCAGAATATTGGGGCCGACGAAGTATCAAAGCTAGCGTCATCAGAAGAAGGAAGGACGAGCATGGACTTGGCAATAGAGGTCCAGAAACACCCTAGTATTGAAGAGGTTGCGGTGTTCACCATCCAGAGCACAGACACCTGGATGACGCCCATAATATCCTTCCTTCAGGACGAGCACCTACCTCAGAACATTGACGAAGCCAGAAAGATCAAGAAGAGAGCAGCCAGGTTCACGATCCTGAATGACGTCTTGTACAAGAGAGGCTTCTCTATGCCTTACTTAAAGTGCGTCGACGAGGAAGAAGCCAAATACATCCTGGAAGAAGTACACGGAGGAATCTGTGGCGACCATGCCGGCTCCAGATCCCTGGTCAACAAGGTGATAAGAGCAGGGTATTTTTGGCCAACCATGTAGGTGGACGATGCTGATATCGTCAGAAGGTGCGACAAATGCCAGCGTTACGGGAATGTGCAACGGCTTCCAGCGAAGAAAATGACGACCATAGCTTCCCTATGGCCATTCGCACAATGGGGAATTGATATCGTCGGTCCTCTGCCCCAAGGTAAAGGTCAGGTAAAATTCCTTTTAGTTGCTATTGACTATTTCACAAAATGGGTTGAAGCAGAGGCCCTAGCAACGATCACTGAGGCTCGGATCCGGAGCTTTGTGTGGAAGAACATAATCTGCAGGTTCGGGATTCCCTTGACGATCATATCTGATAATGGGAGGCAGTTCAATAGCCAAGGCTTCAGAGAATTCTGTTCAGACCTTGGAATCAAGAATCAGTTCTCGTCCCCAGGGCATCCCCAGGCAAATGGACAGACGGAAGTGACGAACAGGACGCTGCTCAAAATTATCAAAACCAAGCTGGACGAAGCAAAAGGTGCCTGGCCAGAAGAACTGCCCAATGTCCTGTGGGCTTACAGAACCACAGCCAGAACCCCGACAGGAGAGACACCCTTCAAGCTTACCTATGGCACAGAAGCAGTAATCCCAGTAGAGGTTGGGGTAACGAGCATTAGACAAGGAACTTTCATAGAAGGACTCAATGACGACGAATTGCGACTCAACCTGGACTACCTGGACGAAGTAAGAGACAACGCATCCAGTAGGATGACAAAGTATCAAAAAAAGATGGCCGAGTATTACAACAAGAGGGTTAAACTCAGGTGACTAGACATAGGGGACCTCGTCCTGCGCAAGATCACTGCAGCAACTAAAGACCCTACTCAAGGAAAACTGGGCCCTACATGGGAGGGGCCTTACCGCGTCACTCACTACTCAAGACAAGGAAGTTACCATCTGGAAACCATGGACGGACAAAAGCTCCCCCGGCCATGGAACATTGAGCATTTAAAGAAGTACCATGAGTAAATGTAATAGACAAATGCATTCGTTCTTGAGATTAATAAAAGAATTATTCTTCTGATGTCTTTGTGCAGGCAGTACTGGTCAACCATAAGGCCCATAAAAAGTTAAAGTAACAGGATTCCGCCTTGACGGATGTAAGTTACTGACGGCCACACTGAAGGGTGTAAAAAAGGACTAAGTAACAAGATTCCGCCTTGACAGATATAAGTTATTGATGATAACCCCATGGGTATAAAAAGTTAAAGTAACAAGATTCCGCTCTGACGGATGTAAGTTACTGACGACCCACCTATTGGGTATGAATCACTAAGTAACAAGATTCCGCCTTGACGGATGTAAGTTACTGACGACCCACGTAATGGGTATAAATAACTAAGTAACAAGATTCCGCCCTGACGGATGTAAGTTACTGACGAAGACCCCATGGGTATAAAAAGTTAAGTGACTATGTTCCGCTTGGACGGACATAAATTACTACATACACAACCCATAGCAAGTACAAGTGACAAAAGCCCTCTTGACGAATTCACATAAAGAGGAAGGGAAAAAGGGAAAAGCCATACATCAAATCAAAACAACACTCAAAATACGTTCAAGATCGTCAAAATAGTTAAACAAATGGTTGACGAATAAACATAGCACAAGATACTAAGATATGGACGAGCGTAAATCAACCAAAACAGCTACTGAAAAAAGGTAAGTATGCTTCATTTTAACCCATAACCACTGGGTGATTAACATCGTTTTCAAAATAAGTGATTGTTCTGGAATTAGATATATATATATATAAAAAAAAAAAAAAAAAAAAAAAAAGGGCCCAAAACAAGACAGACATCCACCAAAAATACAACAAAAGGAAAAATTTTCTAAGTGACAAGGTCAGGCATCAGCAGCAGCGTCCTCATCGGTAGGTGTGTCGGTGGCAGGCTCTGGAGCATCACCATCTGGGGCAGAGGACTGAGCAGCTTCGTCCAGAGCCATCTCCTTATCTACCTCCTCCAGATCCAAGCTCTCCATGTTGACCCCAGAAGGATGCTTGACAAGATACCTCCTGAGAAGCTCGAAACCTTTAAAATACCAACTGAAGAGTACAGTATTGTACTCGTCAGTGGTCTGGAAAGCCTCCACTGACCTGGCAGCAATAGTTGCAAGCTTCTCCTTGGCTGAAAGAAGCTGCTCATCCTTCTCTTGAGTTAACTTGCGTTCAACCCTGAGGTCGTCATCCAACACTTTGACCTTCTCCTTCAATGAGGTTGCCTCGTCCATGGAGGTAATCAGGCTCTTCTTCAGATCAGAGTTCTCTTTCTCCAGGGCCTCCATCCGGGTTGTCAGAGATGCCACCTTGGCCTCTTGAGTGAGATACTCAGTGGTAATATGGAGGCTCTCTCCCAACACCTGGAAGAAGTTATAGAGTCGTCAGTAAAAAAAAAAAAAAAAAAAAAAAAAAAAAAAAAAAAAACATATGGAAGAACTCCGTACCTGGACGAGCTTATGAACATGACGAGAGGCGACGCCGTTCAAAGACATGTCTGAAAGAGCCCTTAGGTCCGCTGGAGTGACAACCTCATGAGCCCTGTCCACGGCCAACCTTTCGTCATCCCATATTGTGGACGAACGAATATCAGCCTTCTCCTTCTCCTTCCCTTTACCAACCACGCGCTGCCTTTTGGAGCCGGGAGTAGCGATCTCCTCTATTGACGTAGTTGGAGAGGCAGTTCTTGTCGTCTCAGGAGCTACGGGAGGAATGGTACTAAGGGGAGTGGGAGCAGGGCCCTTCCCGGTCACGCGCACAATCTTCTTCCCCAGATTGGACAGCGGTTCGTCCTTCTTCGATCTCATCTTCGCGTACATGTCCTTGTTAAATTTTGTCGTCATCTCTGTAAGAAGAAAATGCTTATCAAGAATGCTTAAGTGCACATAAGAAGAATCAGCACTGACGAGGATAATACTTACTTTTTTTGCCTTCAATACCAAGTTGATGAAGAACGTAAGGAGACGGGTCGGGACCGAGGTTGTAAAATGCAAGAGACCGGGGGTCAACCAGTTCGTCCCAGCTGTCAATCGTCTCAGCGTACCTGATCGCAGTCTCGATGCGTTCCTTATACCGGCTCTTAAGCCCAGGCCGTCTCTTAACTATGCCAAACAAAGGAACAAAGAAGTTAGCAAAACTAGAACCTCAAAGGTGGCAAAATTAAATGACGGGGAGAAATACTGACGCACCTAAGGTCGGGGTTCCCCACCGACGGAGCAACCTCGGGATATCACCCCAATCACTGCTGGATTGAGTCTCGAAGTCATCCCCAGATACAAAGAAAAAGCGCGACTTCCAATACCTGAAGGACGAGGGCAAGCCCTTGACAATCCTAGTCTTTCTCTCCCAAGGGACTAACTCATAATACCCCCACTCCTTGGATTCTTTCAAACGATACAAGTAGGTGAGCTCACCCATCCTGATCATATCCCCGTTGGAGGCCAACTATATTTGCATACAGTTGATCACGATCCTCCACGAGTTAGGCATGAGCTGCCCGAGGGCAATACCAAAGTGATCTAGAAGTTCCATCAGGAACGGGTGGACGGGGAGTCTAAGCCCACAGGTGAAAGTTGACTCGTCAAAACATACTTCACCTGGGAAAAAGTGGCAGGCCCTATCTTCTTCCCTAGGTAGACGAACACGAACCCTAGATGGAAACTGAAACCTATCCTTGAACCTATTTACGGTTTCGGCGTCCATACCACAAACCTCCCTCAGGGCGTAAAAAGCCCTAACCTCTCGAGGGCCAGAGACGGTTGTATCCCCTTCAGCCAGGTCGCCACTAGATGACAACCCAGTCTCAAGATCACTAGACCTAACCTCAGACATTGACCCTCTCCTTGCTAAACCCTCGAACCAATCTAGCGATTGACGGAGCAAGGG
The DNA here is from genome assembly GCF_932294415.1 of Quercus robur. Classification (NCBI taxonomy): domain Eukaryota; kingdom Viridiplantae; phylum Streptophyta; class Magnoliopsida; order Fagales; family Fagaceae; genus Quercus; species Quercus robur. Next base: position 35,547,752 of record NC_065540.1, on the reverse strand, counting down.
CAACAAGTCGCCTAAAACCATGCTCAGACAATTGCCCTCAAACACAAAATTTTCTAAAAACGGATAAGTACCCAAAGACCCCCCTAGACGCGCAAAAAGGAAGGAGACCGACGGGCAAGCTATCCTAACCTCCAAACTATCAACCATGGAAATGCAGAAATCGAAGGGCAGAGAAGTACGGTACAAACTAAATCCCCAAAAAGAAAAACAGAGACCAACAACAGAAGAGAAATAAAAGGAAACATAGAATCAGAAATTATGCTACAGTAAAAGAAAAAAGAAGGAAGTAAAAGGAAGGAGAAACGCACCTCTAATGGCGGAACAGAAAAAGCACAGCGCAAGGTGATTTGGAGAAGAAAGGAGGTCTCAAGAATGCTCAGAGTATCACTGGGGAATTTTTTCTGTCTTTGCTCTCTGAAAAGTAAAAGAAAAATTAAAGAGGAGAAGTTTTAAACTTAGGCCAAACAGCGATTGAAAAACCAGCGGGAAACCTAAGGGTCATACGATTAATTCCACAGATCATCATGCGCCACGTGGCCATGATTGCGTGTAGCGCCGCCACTAAGCATTAAAAGCGGAACAGAACCCCAAAAGTCACAAGAAAAACTTTTCATCTTCTGTGATCGTCATGATACGTCACCGACGACCCCAGAACCTGGGGGGCAACTGATGGGAATGACGATGCTACATCCCAAGGACGAAGATAACATTAATGACGAAGGAAGCATCCTTGACGAAGTCATCAGGAACAACGAAGAAAGTTATCATCACTGACGAAGGCAGGGAGTCATTCAATGCAGTCAATCAATGACCTGAGCTGTTACGAAATCAACCCAGCAGACCGTTGGGAACCTCTTAAAAGTCTCATTATTGGACCAGGGGCGTTACTTGAGAAAGCATTAACCACCCCAACGGCTAGCCCCCAAGGGCGCAGGAATAAAGCTCTCACACAGTCAACAGAAGGTACGATATACACAGACACATACTGACATCTTGAGAACATATTCTGATTCTTGATTTCTATTTACCATTCTAACTTTGGCATCGGAGACGTTGTGGCAGGCACCACACCGGTGACCATCATTAAGCATACTCTCTCGCACAACTAAGGGTTCCATCTGCTCACTCTTGCTGACGATCTTGTGCATCATCACCTAATATAATTTTTGTGAATCACAAAAATCTATGCTTGTGGTGTATGTGTTTTTACAGATAAGTGATGGTGATTGTGAATTCAATATATGAATCTTTAATTGTGTTTGTGATTCTCTGTCTCAGAGAGTTTTTTTTTTTTTTTTTTTTGGCTTTTTGCTGGTGTTTGAGTTTGTGAGTAAAGTTATATTATATATATATATATATATAGAGAGAGAGAGAGAGAGAGAGAGAGAGAGAGAGAGAGAGAGAGAGAGAGAGAGAGAGAGAGAGAGAGAGAATTTTAGTGTTTGATTGTTTGTTGTTTGTTAGTTGGGCAATAATAGGAGCAAGTGACAGAAAGAGGAACAATTATTCAAATTTCAAGGAATAAAAATGGTAAAGTTAGGAAAAGTGTTTGTTGGTGTTGCAAGACAATCTCAGGATTTCAAATTAGGGGAGGTCAGAGATAAGTGAAAAAAAAAATATTCAAAGAAGTATCTATGTAGTATTAAAAAAATATCAACCAAAACAAATACACAAAATCATTATTTCTTAATATATTAAGATGCAATTATATATCAACAAAAAAAAAGAAGACAAAAAACACTATTGTTTCTTAATCAAGGGAGTCAATCTTGTACCGAAGACTGTACCACTTTGACTAGTGGAACGATATATTTTGGTACCAGTCAATACCGGTGTACCATTTCGAGTTTACCGCTATTTTTTATATTTATAAATATGTATATATATATATATATATATTATATAATAAAAATAAAAGTTTACCATAAAACATTATCTCAATTTAGAACAAATTATTCATGGTTTTAGACTTTAGACTTTAGCATACTAAGAAAACAAATAATAGTAATAAGTTAATGCAAATAAGTTACTATTCAGCCCTTACAAAAATTCAAAAATTACAAAACTAAAAAATAAAAAAAAGCTTATTTTTGTACCAACCGGTACGCCCAATACCGACTGAAACGCCCAAAATTGGCCAGTATAGTTAGTATTTAAACCAGTACGAAATGTTGACATTTTGGTACTGGTATGGTACGGTATCAACCACCTTGTTCTTAATACATTATCTATGATTTTATATCTTTAAATTTTAAAATCATTTATGATTGAATCTGAATTTGGAATAGCAACATTAGAAGTTGGCAATACTACATTGATTTCTGAAGAATTTGAATATTTTCTTTTGAAAAAAAAATAAATTAAAACATTGTATTTGATTTTCTCATGATCTACAAATAAAATAAGAATTATATGAATTTAGTATTTCTCACTAGTTTTCAATTTATAATTTACAAATTTATCTAATTTCAAATCAGTAGTTACAGCATTATGAGTTATCAATAGGCGCAAGTGAGAATTTTATTTTCTTAAAGTTGTGTGACATTTTGTTATATTATATTATTTGTCTTTGTCTTTGTATCTCTGCCTTTATCTCCTTGTCTTTGTTTACATATTTCTATAACTCATCCAAGGACGGACCCACAAAAATATGGAGACAAAGACAAAGACAAAGAGATAAAGGCAGAGATACAAAGACAAAGATAAAAAACAAAGACAAGTAATATAATATGATAAAATTGTCACTTGCTCCTATTGTTAACTCATAATGCTATAACTACTAATTTCAAATTAGATAAATTTGTAGATTATAAATTGAAAACTAGTGAGAAATACTAAATTTATATAATTCTTATTTTATTTGTAAGTCATGAGAAAATCAACTACAATGTTTGATTTTGTTTCAAAAGAAAATATTCAAATTCTTTAGAAGTCAATGTAGTATTGCCAACTACTAATGTTGTTATTCTAATTCCAAATTCAATCATAAATAATTTTGAAGATTTAAAACAGTATCGAGTTCCCTTTTCATAGAAAATGTATTAAGAAACAATAGTATTTTGTGTCTTTTGTTTTTGTTGATAGATGATTGTATCTTAAAATATATATTTTTTTAAAACAATTTATGTATTTGTCTTGGTTGATAGTTTGTTAATACTATATAGATGCTTATTTAAGGTTTTTTTTACTTATCTCTGGTCCCCCAACTTGAAATCCTGAGTTGAGTATTGATTGTTCATTTACTCTCTCATTTTATTTTCTCATTCAATGAAATGGAGCAGTTTTATTTAGCTAGTATTTCACTTAGTGAGATGAGAGGAATTTGATAAAACTATATATTATTTAAAATAAATAAATAAATAAAGTGTATAAACTCTTTTTTTTTTAATTTAAATAATGATTACCTTTTGTTATCATATTAAAACAATAATTAATTTTTAGTGTAGACGATAATCTCACCTCATAAGTCAAATCTCTTACGTTTCTTGTTTTAGTAGGGCATTGAATTGAACAAATTATTAGTTATTTATTTAAAAAGAAATATTATCATTAATATAATATAGATTAAAACATCAGTTGGGTCGGCAGTCCCATTCCCTCCATTGTAGTAATCAGAATTTTTTTTTTTTTATTATTCACAGAACATCATTCATGATAAGGTCGAATTAATTAGTCTAAAAGGGCCCCAGGTTATGCATGAGGAAATTTCATAAAATATTTTACATATTTTTTTATTGGTTTTACACAGAAACATCCAAGATCCCGCAATGTGAATATAAAAAAGGAAAAAAAATATTTAGTTGCTTTTGCATTCACACAACTACTAGGTAAATTGCCATCTATATTAGTGTGAATATAAAAAAGGAAAAAAATATTTAGTTGCTTTTGCATTCACACAACTACTAGGTAAATTGCCATCTATATTAGTTTATAAACTGTATATCCAATCCATCCTCTTTTACTGAAGTTGACATGTGTGTCTAGGCGTTACTTGGTCCAGGTGTAGCTTGCGTATTGACTTTCCTCACCCAAACAATTCAAGACTCCTTAGGGTCTCCTACAAAATCCGAATCCCATTTCATCACTATCTTTCTTTCTCTGCTCTTCTCAACCATCTGCACCTAAATCAAAAAAGCATTTTTCGTTCTTGAAAAGTTCAAAGAGTTATTGGTCACACCCAAGGACGGACTCAAGATTTCAAGTTAGGGGTTGGAGATAAGAGAAAAATAAAAATATAAAAACTTCAAATAAGCATCTATATAGTATTAACAAACTATCAATCAAGAAAAATACACAAAATCATTGTTTCTTTCTCAAAAAAAAAAAACATTGTTTTTTAATGTACTAAGATGGAATCATCTATCAAGAAAAACAAAAGACACAAAACACTATTATTTCTTAATAAATTATCTATGAAAGGGAACTCGATACTATTTTAAATCTTCAAAATTATTTATGATTGAATTCGGAATTGGAATAGCAACATTAATAGTTGGCAATACTACATTAACTTTTAAAGAATTTGAATCTTTTCTTTTGAAAAAAAATCAAACATTGTAGTTGATTTTCTCATGATCTACAAATAAAATAAGAATTATATAAATTTAGTATTTCTCACTAGTTTTCAATTTATAATTTACAAATTTATTTAATTTCAAATTAGTAGTTATAGCATTATGAGTTAACAACAGGAGCAAGTGACAATTTTATTTTCTTAAATTTGGGTGACATTTTCTTAAATTTAAGTGACATTTTATTTAAAATTTGGGTGTAATTTTAAATAAAAGTGTTTTGAAAAGAAGATTTCAAAATGCAGTGTGTATAAAGTATGTAATAAGATTTTCTGAAAAATTTTATCTACTTTTATACATATATATATATATATATATATATATATCAAAGCTCAATTTTTTGCTTTTTCGATGACATATTGATATACAATAAATCTATAGGTACTAAATCTTTGAACGGACTTTTCATTGATTTGCTCTTTTGCAAAATTGATTTTATGAATCTCAAGGAGAGAAATCTGGGCCACAATTTTTGTGTCCCCTATAGTTCTAACTTCTAACGTACGTGGCCAATTATATATGATTGAGAAAATGTACTAAGTCGTAGCCACAACACGCTAGAGGAAGTGAGATAGAGGGAGGAGAAAGAATTTCATTTCCATTATTTCGTTACTAGAGTGTAACCTCGTGTATATGCACACTTACACATTTACAATTAAAAACAATCACAACAACACAGTTCAAATTATACATTTTTTTTAAAAGATGTTTAAATTATACATGGTATTAACTTACATATTTTTTAAACCATACATTTCTAAAACATGTAATGATTTCTCATTATATATATATATATATATATATATGATTTAGAGTTTAATTAGATTTAGACTGATTATCAAAAAATTGAATTTAGATTCTTCAGTTTTTGCATCCAATAATTCATTTGCCAAAAAAATTAAAAAAGTAGGTAGACATATGGCACAAAATTAGACCCCAATTAAAATTTAATTTAGAATCTAATTGGATTTGGATTGATGATGCACAAAATCATTAGTAAACTGATTGTCCACATGGGCAGCAACGGGGGTACCTAAAGAACAAGAGAACAAAGAACCAACAGAGAGCACCAGTGGGGTGCAGGCTAAAGACCTTCCAAAGATTAAGTCAGTGATTGAAAAATCTCCAAGAACTTTATAATGTGAGACTAGGAAATTTCACGTACCTCAAGGAAGTGAGGACTCGGTGTTTATATAGTAGTGTAGAGTTGACTGAGATCCCTTAAATATAGGGACTTCCTTATAGAGAGGACTTTGGAGTTAAGATTTTGAGATCCTAGGGCTTCTCTTCCCATACTGGGAAGATATGAACGTGTAGTAGGCTTTCTGGCTGTGGTGCGCAAGTTGTTTTCATATGGGGATTTATGAGTAGAGAGCATGCAAAGGTTGGTGGGACCAAGTATACTCAACCGTCGGGTACATACGCATCAATTGTTGGGGTAGTACATGACTAACCGTCAAGTTCATACGCATCAACCGTTGGGGTCCTACAAATCCAATCATTAGGTTCATGTGTTTGTCCATCGGGTATGTGTATCGTCATCCATTGAGTTCGCCTTTCAACCATACATTGGTTTTGAGGGCAAGTTGCCCGTTGGGGTCAAATGTGGGACATCTGACAAGTCTTCTAGATGTTGACGGTCGTTCTAAGTTGCCTATCCTGACAAATCTTTGAATAAGGCTCTTTCCCCCCGATGGGTGAAAGATAATTTTTATTGGTCAAAAATATCCTTATCATTAAATTTTTTTTTTTTTTAACACTTAATAATTCACTTGGCACAAAAATTAAAAATTAGATGGGACACGTGGCACAAAATTGAGAATCCAATTGAAATCTCTAAGTGGATTTTCTTAGAGTTTTGGCTTTAAAAAAAAAAAAATATATATATATATATATATATATATATAGGGTGTGACTCCCCTCTCATTTAAAACCCTGTAGGTTTTGAGCGCGAGTCGCCTGTTGGGGTCAAACGTGGGACATCTGACAGGTCTTCTGGGTGTTGACAATCATTCTGAGGTGCCTATCCTGACAAATCTTTGAATAAGGCTCCTTCCCCCCGAACGGGTCAAAGATCATTTTTATTGGTCGAAAATATCCTTATCATTGATTTTTTTTTTTTTTTTTTTTTTTTTTTTAAAATTAATTATAAACTTCGCATAAAAATTAAAAATTAGATGGGACATGTGGCACAAAATTGAGAATCCAATTGAAATCTCTAAGTGGATTTTCTTAGAGTTTTCGCTTTTAAAATATATATAGATAGGGTGTGACTCCCCTCCCATTTAAAACCTTGTAGTTCTCTCACATATTTAGCTAGATGAATGACACGTGACAAACTAACAATCAAAGGGTTAAAAGAAAGCTTACGCCTTCTAACTCAATTTGGGACCCTTCCCTCTCACAAATTTTTCTTACTTTTCTTTTAGAGGAATTGCATCAGCTGCAATACCCTAGTCCCTCAATTTGCGTCTTTTTTCTCTAACTCTTTTCCCTTTTTCCTACATCATTACTAACATCTAAGACATCCAGATCAAAGCTTACGAAAGAACACATCAATTATGAGTCCATAAGGGCATATACAGTGGTGATGCTAAAATTTTTAGCTTTTAGCAACTCAAAAAACTAATTTATCTTTTAATACTCCACTTTATAATATACCCAACATTAAAACTTCTATTTTTTTACCACTTCATTTAAATATTCCTTCTTTATTCTTCATCTATGTCTCTTTCTCTCTCTTCACATCACAACCCAATGGCCCAAACATCCAAAATGACACAAACTACAACTCCACCTCAATCCAGCCATACCAAAACCAGATCAACAACCCACCACACCCATAACAACCCATAGCGTGATCCATAGACCCAACCACCACAAGCCTATCAATGGCCCACCACCACAACTTGATCAATAACCCTCCACCATCACAACAACCTATAACCTGATCAGTAACCCACCACCGCCAAAACAACCCATAGCTTGACCGAAACCCCATCCCAATCGCCACAACCCTTAAGTGAAGTGTCCATACTTCTTAAGTAGCAAGTTGTCAAATTTTTTTAGATATAGTACCATCAATAATCTAGCATGTATTTTATTATTTGTGGTGCTAAAAATAGCTTTTTAGCAAATTTAAGAGCAGTGAATGCTCTAACTCTGTTTATCTTGTTAGGACATATGTGATTCACTTGTTAGGAACATATGTCACTATTTTATATAATTGGCTAATCTTTTAACAAAACGCACTTTACTTGTATTTGGGTAGATTTAGGATGTGTTTAATACTTCAAGAAACCTTGTTTCAAGTTCAAGTGTTAAAACCATGCCAATATGTCCAAGAATCAAGTGAGAAAGTGTTGAATTTTAAAACTCGATAGCTGCTTGACACCTCTTGACACCTGGCTTATCTGTCGAGCTCTTCATTTGCTTCTTATCGCAATCTCAACACCTCTCGATAGCTAGGTCGATCGATCGAGCAAATTTCTGTCCCCTCGACACTTGCTCGATCGATCGAGAATTACGAAATTCAGATTTCCAGATCTGATTTTCGGCCTATGCTGACATGTATGTGTAGGGTTTCTTTTCTCACAACCCTAGACATATATAAAGCTTATTTTAGAGGCCGTCACATAAGAGAATATAAGGAGAACGAATGTAAAGGTGACCGATGCCTTATTCTCTCTGAAAGAAGCTATTGCGTCTTTGCGCCTTAGGGTTTTGTAACCAAGTGCTTCTTGATCTTCATTGTTGATGAAGTGAAGAACTTTGCAGCCAACATCTTCTTCTGGTTGGTGTGTTAGTCACGTACTAGGAGCCGTGCATCATTGATTAGTCATGTACTGGGATCTGTGCAAAAAGGGTGGTGTTCATATATTGAAGAGTTCAGAAGTTCTAAAGCGGTAGAAGGTTTCTGCTGTGAGTTCATCTATGGGGATTGTAGAGTTTAGAGACAAAGGTTTTGTACTAGATCTGACCAAAATACTTTCGAAACCCAAAAAATGACCAAAATACCCCTGAAACCCAAAAAATAACCAAAATACCCCCGAAACCCAAAAAATAACCAACATACCCCTGAAACCTAAAATTTACCAAAATACCCCTGAAACCCAAACCCTAAACCCTTGAAACCCAAAAAATGACCAAAATACCCCTAAAACGTAAAAAATGACCAAAATACCCTTAAAACCTAAAAATTACCAAAATAATCACGAAACCTACAAAATGACCAAAACACACCCAGAACCCAAAAAATGACCAAAATACCCCTGAAACCTAAAAATTACCAAAATAATCACAAAACCTACAAAATGACCAAATACTCCTAGGAATCCAAAAAATGACCAAAATATCCCTAAAACCTAAAAATTACCAAAATACCCCCAAAATCCATAAAATGACCAAAATACCCCCGAAACAAGAAAATTACCAAAATACCCCCGAAACATAAAAAATGACCAAAATACCCCTAAAACCCAAAAAATGACCAAAATACCCCTGAAACCTAAAAAATGACCAAAATAATCTTGAAGCCTCAAAATTAACCAAAATAACGGCAAAACCTAAAAATGACCAAAATACCCCCGAAACCTAAAAATTGACCCAAATAACCTAAAAACCAAAAAATGATCAAAATTCCTTCAAAACCTAAAAAAGATCGAAATATCCTCGACACCTAAAAATTAACAGAAATACCCCCCGAAACCTAACAAAATGACCAAAATAACCCCTAAACCTTAAAATGACCAAAATATCCTCGAAACCTAAAAAATGACCAAAATACCCTGAAACCTATAAAATGACAAAAATGCCCCTTAAGCCTATAAGTCGATAAAAATACACCCTAAGCCTAAAAAATTACCCAAATCACCCCTAAAACTAAAAAATGACCAAAATACTCCCTAAACATAAAAAATGACCAAAATACCCCCTAAACCTACAAATGACTAAGATACCTAAAAAACCTAAAGAATGATTGAAATATCTCCAAAACCTAAAAAGGTTATTAAACGACCTCCAAAACCTAGAAAATTACAAAAAATGGCCCCAAAATCTAAAAGTTAATGAAACACCCCTAAAACCTAAAAAATTAGTGACATTCCCTCAAAACCTACAAAATGATTGAAATACTCTTAGAACCTTTAATTTAATGAAAATACCCTCGAAACATCCAAAATACCCCAAACCCCTATTTTGGTAATTTTAGAGGCTTCGGGTGTATTTTGTTCATCTTATAGGGTTAGTGGTATGTTGGTCATTTTAGATATTTTGAGGGGTATTTTGGTCGTTTTATAGGTTTCAGGTTGTTTGTGGCCATTTTAGAGGTTTTGGGTTTATTTGGGTCATTTCAAAGGTTTAGGGATACTTTCGACACTTTATAGGTTTGAGGGTATTTTGGTCATTTTTTAGGTTTCATGGGTATTCTGGTAATTTTTAAGGTTTAGAGGGTATTTTGGTCATTTTATAGTTTTAGGGGGGTATTTTGGTCATTTTTAGGTTTCTAGACTATTTTGATCAATTTTTATGATTCGGGGTTATTTGGGCCAATTTTTAGGTTTCGAGGGTATTTTTGTCATTTTTTAGGTTTCAGGGGCAGTTTGGTCATTTTTTAGGTTTTGGGGTTATTTTGGTCATCTTTTAGGCTTTGGGGTTATTTTGGCCATTTTTTAGGTTTTAGAGGGATTTTGGTAATTTTTAAGTTTCAGGGGTATTTTGGTAATTTTTTGGGTTTCGGGGGTATTTTGGTCATTTTTTGGGTTTTGGGGGGTATTTTTGGTAATTTTTAGGTTTTGGGGGGTATTTTGGTCATTTTGTAGGTTTTGAGGAGGGGGGGTATTTTGGTCATTTTTAGGTGGGGGTATTTTGGTCATTTTTTGGGTTTTGGGAGTATTTTGGCAATTTTTTGGTTTCGAGGGTATTTTGGTCATTTTTTGGGGTTTTGGGGGGCATTTTTGGTAATTTTTAGATTTTGGGGGTATTTTGGTCATTTTTTCGGGTTTGGGGGGCATTTTGGTCATTTTTAGGTTTTAGGGTATTTAGGTCATTTTCTGTGGTTCGGGGGTATTTTGGTCATTTTTTGGGTTTTGGGGGGTATTTTGGTAATTTTAAGATTTTGGGGGTATTTTGGTAATTTTTAGGTTTTGGGGGGTATTTTGGTCATTTTTTTGGATTTCGAGTGATATTTTAGTCATTTTTTGGGTTTTGGGGGTATTTTGATCATTTTATAGGTTTTGGGGTTATTTTGGTAATTTTTGGGTTTTGAGAGTATTTTGGTCATTTAATAGGTTTAAGGGGTATTTTGGTCTTTTTTTTTTTAGGTTTTAGGGGTATTTTGGTTATTTTTAGGTTTAGGTGTTATTTTGGTCTTTTTTAGGTTGATGGTGTATTTTGGTAATTTTAGTGGTTTTGGGGCGTTTTAGAGTTGGGTGATTTGTAGAAATGATAGTTAGATCATAATTTGGTCAAATTGGGTACCTAATTAAAACCCAATAAACATTAATGTTAATTGGGTTAATACTCATTTAATCTAATTAATAATTGGGTGCGTTTGTGAATTTTTTTTCTAAATAACAATAAATATTAAAAAATTTAGTTAATTGTCAAGTTTCAAAACAATGTTGAAAACTAGCATTTCGAGTGTCTAAAACTCAAGTTCCAAGATAAAAATCGAGTTTTTAAGTTTCGATTTGTATGTGGATTACGTTAAAGACTCGATTTCCACAAATTGAATAAAAACGCCGCTATAGGTCTATAAAACGTCACTATAGGGCTTAAAAACGCCACTATAGGACTCCCTAAACCTATACTTACAAAAAAAATTTTGCAGAAAAACGCCGCTATAGGGCTTTAAAACGTCACTGTAAGACTTAAAAACGCCACTATAGGTGAAATTTTTTTTGCATGAAACTCGAGTTTTAAAGATTCGAGATCTACGTGGCATTTTCACACTCATGAAGCGAGTCTTTTGAACTCGTGTTCTAATAGGATCTCGAGTTTCTAAAACTCGAGATGCTATTTTCCTTTATTGTTTCAAACGTTGTCTAACTAACTATATACAATCCTTTTGCACTACTATTTTGCACATTACCTCGTGGGTTTGGATCTCATTTAAGTGGACGGGTTTGGATGGACAAATGGGTTTGGGTTAATTTTGCCACCCCTAGTTAAAGGGTTCTCTAACCTTGTCCTTTTAATTACATGTCATGTATTGGAGGATATCTACCGATATTGACTACACTTTTAAATTTGATAGGACCGTGCTTTGCCGCTTAATCAGCACAGCTTACCCAACCTGTAGACTACTAATAAAATTTTGGTAATATATTCCATGTATTTGTCTTTCCCAAAAACGTCACATGTGAGCAAGAAGAAGTTTTGACGACGGCCGTGGTATGCCACTTAATCCTGAAAAGCACTGCTTACCTAACCTAACCTAATCAGTGGACTACTAATTGATGTATTTGTCTTTCATAAGGCAAGGTCATATGTGACCAAGAAGATGCTTTGTCAGTAAAATAATTTGCCATCTAAAAGGACAACCCACCTAACCATTTTAGAATTATATACTACCATGTAATTGGTCTTTACTAAGTAACGTCACATGAGATGAAGAAGCTTTGTCAATTAACAAAAAGCTTAGTTAATTATTGCCACGAATAGAGCCAAATCAAACAGGTGAACTGCTCTCTTTGGTAAGTAGTGGAGTAATTGCGCGAAGAGCAGATAATGTTGTAAGTTGAGAAGGTTAAGTAGAATGTTAAACTTATTTGAAAGTAATAACATGAAATAAGATATTATTTTTATCTATTCAAAAATATAATTGTAGATAAATTTTCAAATAGAATTGCTCTTTTTTATGGGATAAGTAAATTAGAATCGCTTAATCTACCAATGTCATTCTCTAATTAGTTACACTAGCCGCGAATCCACGCGTTGTAAGTGATAATTGTTTTTTAAGGTGGTCTCATTAATTTATTTTTTCACAATTTAAACTAATTTAATAAAAATAATTTATTTTATAATTATATTTTTTATTTATTTTAGGAGCAATCACAAATGTAATATATATATATTTATTTATTGTCATGCCAAAATAATAAATAAATAAAAAAGGTAAATTTCACTAACTACGCCTGAGGTTTGGGATAATGCCAAACAGGTCTACAACTCCTCAAAACTAACCAATTTAGTCCAAATTACATCTTAATCTCTAAACAGACTTAACAGACGTTATTTTTTAACTCTCCCTTCTCTCTCTTCTCCTCTCTAACCCAAACTTCTCTTCTCTCTTCTGTAGTGTCTAGGCCAAGCCCAAGTCGGCGTCGTTTCAAAACAAAACCCTAACCCAGTAATCGCTTCTCTTCACTCCTCGATTCCACTCTCTCTCTCTCTCTCTCTCTCTCTCTCTCTCTCTCATATTAACAAAAACACACAGAAAACCAAAAACAGAGGGTTTTTCCATTTTGAGCCTCTCTGAGAGAGAACACACAGAAAAGAGAGGCAAAAAAGAGACATGGATTCAGACGAAGGAAAGCTATTCATAGGAGGCATAGCATGGGACACCAACGAAGAAATCTTGACTGAGTACTTCACCCAATACGGTCAAATCACCCAAGCCGTTATCATGCGCGAGAAACCCACTGGTCGCCCTCGTGGTTTTGGCTTTGTTGTCTTCTCTGACCCTTCTGTTCTTGACCGTGTCCTCCAGGATAGGCACACCATCGATGGCTGCACCGTTAGTCTCTTTCCTCCCTCTATTTGCATTCACTTTCTTGTTTCAATTTTTGGTTTTCAGTTGTTTTTTGTACCTGGGTTGTGGTTTTTGAATTGGTTTGATTTAGGTGGCTGTGACTGTAAATCTGTGGTGGTTGGGCTCCTATTTATGGGTTTGGTTTGTGATGGTGGGCTTTGTGACGATGGTGGTTGATGCAAATCACATTATGAAGAACAAAGGAGTTTTTATTATTTTCCTTTTCCTATTTGAATTAGGATTTATTTACTCTAGTACTTTGAATTAAAATCATTTTCCTAGTTGAATTGGGATTTTAATTGTTTTTCTTTTCCTAGTTATATTGTTTTTCCTTTCTCAAGTAGAAGTAGGTTTATTATTTCTTTTTCTAAAAGGAGTAGCAGAAATTCTATTCCTATAAATACTCTTTATAGAGAGATTATTTATGTTATGTGTGTTTTTGAATAAAAGTTTGTTAGAGAGGTTTTCTCTATTACTTTGCCTATTAGGCTAGTGTTCTTGTAGAACTTAGGTTTAGTGGAAGAGTTGTAGTATTTGTGTGTTATAGATTCTGCTTCTACACGCCTACGCTGCATCAGTGGTGAGGCGGTGGTTTTGGCCTCAACGAATGGTGGTTTGAGATAGAGTGAGAAGAGACAAGAGAAGTTTGGGTCAGAAAGGAGAAGACAAAGGGGAGAGTTAAAAAATAACGTATGTTAAGTCTGTTTAGAGATTAAGTTGTACTTTGGGCCAAACTGGTTAGTTTTGAGAAGTTGTGGACCTGCTTGGCATTACCCCAAACCTCAGGGGTAGTTAGTGAAATTTATCCTAAAAAAAAATACAAATTTTTTTTCAAAAATTCAAAATGCAAGTTAGAATGCCTCTAGTGCTCTGCCATCACTGACTTTTTTTCTCTCTCTTAGGCCTTGTGACAGTCTGTGATTTATGATTTGTGCAGGAGCATCCAGATGCAGTTACATACGGAGATAAGATCTTGGATGATTATTGTGATTTGTGCTTGATTTATGGTAATGAAAGTCAGCATAGTAGATCAAGTTATTTTGACATTAAAATGGAGATCAACACCAACACCCTGGGGATGGGGATTGACGATATAATTGGTGATACGCAATCTCCAGCTACGGAGAGTTTGAAATATCTCATCTGAGAAGAAAGTGAAAATCTGCTCCTTCGTCAACCTCAGCATGTATCCAAAAAGTTAGGAGAACCATCAAGAAAGAGACACAAGAGGCAGTTGAGGGGAAGCCATGTGTAGTAAAAACTAAAAACATATTTGGGTACTGAGGAAGGCAAAAGACTACAGCTCAATAGAATGTATAGTTGCAGCACTTCAAACCGTTCCTGACATGGATGATGAGATCTTCTTGGAGGCTTGTGAACTTTTAGAAGATGAGAGAAAGGCCAAGATGTTTGTGGCCATGGATGTTACAGCACGGAGGAAGTGGTTATTGAAAAAGCTTCGACGGTAGCATCTATTTTCCTTGTTAATGTCAGATATAATTTTGGTACTTTTTTATTGGGGAGTTTTTCCAATGTAAATCAGATCCTATATTAATGTCAAGGCATTTTTCAATGCAATTTCCTGTATGATTTCCTTATTGAAATTGGAAAAAAAAAAGGGAATTGAATTTGCTTTTGCTGGGAGGTCCTGCGCATGGTGATGGTTGATTGTAGCTGGATTTATGGTTGATTGCCTTGAATGTTGATGAAAAATACATTCTCAATCGATATTTTTCCCAAAAACAAAAATAGATTGAAGCTTTAACATGTGTTGCACGTTTATATCTTTTAATGCATATATGACGGTAAATGGACTTATTTCTGTCCATGTTAGGACATAAAATTTTATCTACAAGTGAAAATGAGTTTTTGCCATTTAGCTAGCATATTGATATGCGATAAATTTATATGCACTAAATCTTTTAATGGACTTTTCACACATCCCCTTTCCCTTTTTGAGTGAGATATTTGATAAATAATTATTTTGCTGAGTGGATTATACTTTCTTCACTTTTTCATTTTTCTCCTTTCCGAATAACCAAACAAAAGAAAGTTAGGGGGTGTTTGGTGAGTATTTCCAAACAATAATTTTCAATTTTTAAACAATATTTCACGTATTTCAACACATTTTTTCATTCACACGTATTTTTACAAAAAATTTTAAACAACAATTTTCAATTTTTAAACATACGTATCAAACTATTAACATTTCCCTTCCCTTCTCTCTTCTTTACGCAATCAGTGTCATGGGGTCCGTTTGGATTGAGCTTATTTTTGCTGAAACTGAAAACTAAAACTGAAAACACTGTAGCAAAATAATTTTTAAATGTGTGAATAGTATTGTGGGACCCATTTTTAATAAAAAAGTTGCTGAAAAGTGGAATGTGTGGGTCTGTGAACAGTGCATCCGTGCACTGTTCACAGTTGACTTTGTCATATTATGCGGCTGAAAAAAAAAAAAAAAAAACAGAAAACGCAAACGCTGGATTCATTCGAATCCAAACGGGCACATGGTAAAAGAAACGTGTGGACAAAAGATAGCTACTTTTCTAGAAAGTCAAAAACTTGTGTGGACCTCCCTTTGAACTTTGTTAAATTGCATGGAAGATGGCTACCTACTTTTATTACCATTTGTTTATTACATCTCACTTTCGAATGACTAATAAGATAAGAAATTACCATTTTGTTTGACCACAATCACCGGTATGTTGCTTAGAAAGTTCCAAGATTTACTTTAGATTTCACACGGAAACTTGCATGATATTGCAATAAAAAAAAAGCATATGTGGTTCTTGAGGGGCGGCTTAATATATTTAGGGCCTAAGGTAAAAATTGATTATCTTGTTTTATATGCAAAATTACTACTAATTAACAAAAACTATATAGAAATTTTATAAACAGAAAAAATTTGACAAAATTTTTCATACTTGTTGATATGGTAGATTGATAATAGTAAGTAAAAAAATAGTGTTAGTGGTGGACTTAGATGAGAACTAGTAAAAGTTTGCTAATTAAACTCTTATTATTATTCTTATTTTTTTAGAAGTACAACATTCACAATATTTTTTTACAACAAATCCTAGATTTTAAGTTGCTCTTTTTTTTTTTTTTTTTCCTCTTTGAAAATATCACTTTAATTATTTTTTTGCCATCAATAACAGGTTGTAACAACCTACTACTTAGCATAATTGTAAAAGTGTTGTAAAAAATATTATGGACTTTGCATTTTTGTCTATTTTTTATTTGTTTTTCATCTAGTAAAAAAATATTATTTTATTTATTGATTATAAATAACCTTATTGGTTAAAATTTGGGAGCCTTTTTTTTACTTGGGGCCTTAAGCGACTGCATTTCTTGCTCCACTGTTCAACCGGCACTGGGTTCTTCAAAAGTTCAAAGGGTTGCTGGACACACCGAAAGCAATCCACCTTTAAAGGCTCCTCTTGCTTGCATTCACCTTCTTCCTAATTTGTCTCACTTTTCGGAGTTATATTGCAATCCCTTCACAGTTTTCTTTCTCCTCCTTTTAGATCTTTACAGCTGTTTGCTCATAAATCTTATGGCTCTTGTGACCTGCAAAGAAGCCTCATCTTCTTCCTTCACCCACGAACCCAAGAAATTTGATGTTTTCTTGAGTTTTAGAGGTGAAGATACCCGTCTTGGTTTTGTAGGTCATTTGTATAATGCTTTATGTCAACGGGGTATTAACACTTTTATTGATAATAACCTTCAAAGGGGAGAAGAAATTTCTGTAGGACTTTTCAAAGTCATTGAAAGTTCAAGGATTTCAATAATTGTATTCTCTGAAAACTATGCATCCTCCAAATGGTGCTTGGATGAACTTACCAAGATTGTTGAGTGTAAGAAAAAAGACCAATTAGTGCTACCGGTTTTTTACAACATAGATCCATCAGAAGTTCGTAACCAAAAAGGAAAGTTTGGAGAAGCACTATCTAAACATGAAGAAAAATTAAAGGATTACAAGGTGAAGAGCTGGAGGGAAGCTTTATTTGAAGCTGCAAATATATCTGGTTGGCATTACAAGCATAGGTATTTATTTATTTATTTTTGGAGAAAAGCATGGGTATGTATTTAATGACAACTATTGTACTTTTTATGAGTTTCACTAGTTTGTTATCATAACTAATTTTATTGTTAAACAAAAATTACAACTAATTTATCAGTGTTAGTTTTTTGGCAAAATTATGAATTTTTTTTCTACATATCCGTCTATAGAAGGAATTTTTTTTTGAGAAAGCACTACTATAGAAGTTAGCTGGCAATGTAGAAATAGAAAGATATAAAAAATAAAATAAAAAATTACCTTACCAATTAAATAGGTGTTTCTCCCACATAATATTTATTTAAAAAACGTTTCCCAAAAATATTTCAATAATTTAGTTCTAGTATTAAAAATGAGTTGTAAGTTGTAACAAGTTTCAATTATCAGTAACTAGATTTTCATTGCAACTCACACTCAAAAAAAAATAAAAGATTTTCATTGCAACTTTATGCTAAATGTATAGTTATCATAATCGTACCGAAACAATGGTTTTTTTTTTTTTTTTTTTTTTGAGAGTCAAACAATGGTTGAACCCTCAAATTGGTAAACAATATGAAAATCCAGACGTTATGACAGAAACGTTAGTTTCACGACCAAAAAGCTAATTAAATCATGAAAATTTTTGGTTTTTAAAAAAAAAATAAAAATACTGAACCACATGGTTTTATTCAAATCGTTTGGTCTTTAATGTTAATTTTTTTTTTATCAAATTAATAACTATACTTTCCTTCAATTATGCACTTTTATTTATGGTCTTTTAAGTCTTTAGCTTTTAAACTTGAAACATGTAGTCAAATGATCAATTCAAGTATCTTATTATTTAGTCATTATTTATATAAACATATATAAATTCAATATATGAACAATAATATCCTATTAATTTCAATCTATGTAATGCCTACATATTTATATTTAAATTGAATGTAAGTTCATATTTTTATAGTTTATCTTCTTTATTTATTTATTTTTATTTGTTCATATCTAAAATAAATTTATCATTAGTACAACAGTTGAGTCAATCATCTAGTGGTTGAACCAGTGAACTACCATAACACTCCTTGATGATTGAATGCTCAATACGCCATGACAACTATGTCTAGAACCTTAAAACTAATATATATATAAATGCTAACATAATGATAGTTATAACTTTATGAATTTGTACATGCCACTTAATTTATTTGATAATTATTCAAATTTAATGCACAAGCCGAACATCATAAATTTAGTACATTTTCATATTTTTATTTTCTTTTTTAAATTGTGTGTGTGTATATATATGATAGAAATCTAAATTGTATACTATTTTCATGTTCTGTGAATGACAGTTGCAGCGAGTTTGAATTTATTCAAGGAATTGTTGAAGAGATCTCAAATTTTAAATTAAATCGCACTCCGTTATTTGTCGCACGATACCTAGTTGGAATAAATTATCGTGTAAAGACCATACTTTCAGATATTAAGTCAAATGATGGTCATATAATAGGTATCTATGGCCCTGGTGGAATAGGTAAGACAACAATTGCAAAAGCCATTTTTAATAGAATTTGTGATCATTTTGATGGATTTTGTTATCTAGAAAATTTAAGAGAAAGATCGGAGACAAATGCTAGTGTAATCGAACTACAAGAGACACTTCTTCTTGAGATCTTAAGAGATAGAAATTTAAAGGTGGGTAACAAATCTAGAGGAGTCAATATGATAAAGGAAAGACTTTCATCTATGAGGATCCTTTTAGTTCTTGATGATGTTGATAAATGGGTCCAAATAGAAAATTTGCTTGGAAGATGTGATCGGTTTGCTTCTGGAAGCAAAATCATTATAACAACAAGAGACAAACACTTATTAGCTACTCTTGGAAAATGTTGTTCAACCTACGAGGTTAAGGGATTAAATCAAGATGAAGCTTTGGAACTCCTTAGTATGCATGCCTTCCAAAGCAACAAACCTAAAGAAGATTATTTGGAACTTGCAAATAGAGTTATACATTATGCCAGGGGACTTCCACTAGCTCTAGTAATAATGGGTGCTGATTTAAATGGAAGAACTAAACCTCAGTGGAGAAGTGCAATAGATAAGTATGAAAAAATTCCTAATGAAGAAATTCAAAAAATTCTTGAAATAAGCTATGAAGGATTGGATGAAACTGAAAAAGATATTTTCCTTGATATCGCATGCTTCTTTAAGGGATTTTTTAAGGAGTATGTCATGGATATATTGAATGCTTGCGATTTACATCCAATTTATGGAATTCAAAAACTTTTCGATAAGTGCCTAATAACTGTTGATCGATATGATAGATTGTTGATGCATGACTTGCTCCAACAAATGGGTAGGGACATTATTCGACGGGAATCGCCACGAATGCTTGGAGAGCGTAGTAGGCTATGGTGTTATGAGGATGTTCATAAAGTACTAACACAAAATATGGTATGCATTGTATTGGTTCATTTTCTACCTTTTTTCAAATGGCAAATGTAGTGATTATTTTCCATTTAAATGTTGAAGAAAATTTAAGTTTATTAGTTTATTTCTTGTTTAAATTTAACCGTCATTATACTTTTAGTGAATTTTATTGTATAGTGTGATTGACTTGATGCTTTGTCTAATTAGGGATCGGAAAAAATTCGAGGCATAAGGATATGCTCACCTGAACCATCAAAGATGAAATTAGAACTTGAATGTCTTGAAAAGATGAAAAATCTCAAGTTTCTCATAGTTAGTAATGTGGCTATTTGTAGAGGTCTCAAATATCTTCCTAATGAATTAAGGGTTCTTGATTGGTCTGGATTTCCTTTATCTTCCTTACCATCCAATTTTGATCCTCAAAAACTCATTGCACTCAACATGCCAAAAAGTCGGGTTACATTGGACAAGCTTTTCAAGGTATAATCATTTTTATTTATTTATAAATTGTTATTACTTTATTAAACTATATTTTAATAATGTTTGTTGGAATTAAAAATTTTGATTTTCTTTTTTCTACAGAAGATACAATGCAAAAACTTGACATATATGAATTTCAATTCCAATCAATACATTAGGAAATTACCTGACTTATCGAGTGCCACCCCAAACATAAAGAAATTGGATCTCCGTGGTTGTGAAAAATTAGTCAAGGTTCATGACTCTATTGGATATCTTGATAAGCTTGAAAGCTGGGACCTCTGGGGATGCCATGAACTTCAAACTCTTCCAAGTTGTATCGCGATGAAATCTCTTAAATTTTTAAATCTTTTTGCATGCAAAAGGGTTAAGAGGTTCCCTGATATTCCTCAAGAAATGGAAAATTTAAAGTTTCTAAGTCTGGGAGGCACAGCCATTAGAGAGCTTCCTCCATCAATTGGGAATCTCACTGGGCTTGAGCGATTAGAGATAGGTTCCGATTTCTATTCATGTCATCTTCCAAGTAGCATTTATAAATTGCAACATCTTCGCAAACTCTTGCTTCTTGGTAATGTCAAATTTCCAAAGGACGTGGGAATTGGTAGACAAGCAGCAGCGTGCAATTCTTACGGTGGCTTTTCAAAATATTGTTTTCCAAAGTTGAATTTTCTAAAAAAGTTGACTTCTTGCTTCACCCACTCAGAGAAATGTTTATTATCAGGGAGTAAAGATTTGAACCTCAGAGAAAGCATTATCAAATTCAATAGATTAGATAGGCTTCTAATTTATGATTCCAAGTTCCTTAAGAAAATTCCAAGGCTTCCAGAAGGTATAAGAACTGTAGATGCAACAAACTGCATCTCGTTGAATTCAGAATCATTAAGAAAATTATTCCTTCAGGTACCCCTCTCTCTCTCTCTTAAAGTAATAATAGAAACAATTTTCGTTACCTTTGCAAATACATTTACTAGATTTGCTGAACTTCAATTTCTTAAAATTCCTAATTTCATGCAGTTTGGAAGAATTTTAGGGCTTTCACCAAATATGAAATGTTCAGGTGTGAAACACAAAGTATTAATGGATTCCCATTCACATCGTAATTTATCGAATCAGATTGATTGCTCTTCCCGGGTCTCCCTCTCCAAGTTCAACGCAATTAAAGATGAGTTCGTTCCCACTCTAGATACGTATCTGGTTGATTATGGAGAGAGATATACTATTAGAGTACCAGGAAAGAAGATTCCGAATTGGATCAATCATCAAAGCATTGAAAGTTCCATATCATTCTGGGTTGGTCCTGAGTTTCCATCAATTGCTGTTTGTCTTGCTATTCGTCTAATTCCGTTGAAGGACAGTTATGCAAATAATGATAAGTACGGTTTTGTTCGTGATGATATAATCGATGGTGTTTATGATATCCACATTTCTACCGATAGTCGTAAGCGACGTCTCATGATTTCAGCGGGTTTTTCTATCAAGTGTGATCATCTGTGGTTTTACGGTGAACGTCACAGCCAATTACAGAGGAAATTCGGAGACTTGATGCAAGGTGATCGGAATCATGTTGAGATTTCATGTAAAATCTCTCATTGGGCAAGTACAAACGGAAACAACGCTCCTGTGATTGCAAGGATAGGAGTACATGTGGAATGCATATGTCCTCCTCAGAATTCCAATATCATCCAACACAATTCTCAAAATGTTGATGACGACACAGAGCTGCACGCACCTTTACTATCTCAAAATGGTTCACAAACGAACTTAGATGCAGGAGACCCTTCAAGCTCCTCTAGTCCCTGACGACATATGATTCAAGGCGTCCAATGGATATAGCAAATGGGCTTGACTTATGTTTGGGTATTGACTCAGCAGATGGTAATGGGTTTGATTTGGGTTCTTCTTCAATAGCCAATCCCTTTGTAAAAAGATGACTCCATTTTCAATCTATATCCACCGTCAAAGAAACTGAGTCCGATGCGAAGAAATATGCCCGGGTATTATTCTTACATTGAAACTATTTTCCACTAGAAGACTTAATTCAAAACAATGCACTGTGTATTATGAATATATATATATATATATATATATATAAGAAAATTTCAGAAGGAGTAGGAGTGGATCGCTGAGTTGAAATTTTAGAATTATATAGTCTGCTCACAAAGTCATTGTCCTGTTAAATTTGGTACAATTTCAAAGTCATTTGAGGGTTAAGCATTTGGTAGAAGTTAGAACTAAGCATTTCATTAGGAGTGACTTAAAATCTCAAGAATAGATTTTGTTCGCTTCAAAAAGGGGAAAATTGTGGTTTCTTAATTTATTTGAATAGTTTATGATTTTAATTGTCTTCAATGCGTAGGCTGTACAATACCGAGTGGCCAAATCGGAGTACTTTTTCATATAATCAATCAGCTATAACACAATGTCAACCTCTTCTAGCCTCTCACGAAACTGGGCACCTCTATCTTTGCCAATTGATTCAAGGCTTCAATTAGATGTGACAAATGGGTCTGACTTGGGTTTGGGATCTGACTCAATTGTCGGAGATGGGTTTGATTTAGCTTCCTCTTCAATGGCCTATCCCTCTGTAAACTGTGATTCAGACTTCAATCTATATCCATAGTTGAAGAAAAAGATCCTCTTGATCAAATTCCTAGAAAACATGACAAGGTATTGTTACTAAATTGAAACTGTTTTCCTTTGCATCATTTTAGTTCAATTTCTTTCGCCTTGTTGAATGACAAAGTATGTCACCCACTTTAGTAGTATTGTTTGATTTGCATCTTTGGGTATCTTTATCACTTCTTGCTCTGTTTCGTTAAATTAACACCCTTATTCATGAAGGGTACCAACCCCAATTTGAAAGGATATGGTAATGCAAAGAAAAGAATAGAATTTTTTTTTTTTTTTTGAGAAACTAGAAAAGAATAGAATTAATGAAAGGAAATTGGTAATTTGATCAATAAATATCATTGCTTGGCTTGTAGCTTTGCAGGGTAAGAATATTTGGCGTTGGTAAGCTGTCACTCCTAGAAGTTGGCCTCTACTTGGGTATTTAAATAAATATGTAACTATGCTTCCACCAAGTGAGAAGTCTTATGCATGGGCAATGTTTTTACTACATTTTTTTAATACATTTTCTACTTAAGACATTGCCTTAAGAATCATGGCTACTCTTCTTTTTATTCAAACCTTGCAGACTATGAACTAACATTTTGTTTTCTCGACCTTTTTTTTTTCCTAGTTAGACAGTTTTTTAGTATGAATAAAATGGTGCTTAAAGTTTCATCCATTACGTTAAGATGTAGTTGCATCTTGTTGAATTTGAAAATAAATCTAGTTTTTTCATATTAGCAATGTGGATTGCTCTTTTTTTTTTTTTTCTTTTTTCTTTTTCCCTAGACTGGATTGCTATTCATTCTCATTCAATATTAGGCTGTACAACATCTTAATTTAAGGATGATATTTTTGTCTATGAATGACCTTTGATTATCAATGCCCAGATGGAGTGACATCTATGTTTGAGTGAAGTTATTTGTGGGTTTTGTGTAGTTGTCCTTTTCATGGTGTTTTTGCAGCATCTAAAAACTGTCAGATTTTTATTCAGTTAAGGAAAGGCTTACCATGAAAAGAAAAAGAGATGAGATGATTAGTAGATTAGTGGATCAATAGAGGTATGTAGAATATTGTTGTTCTTTGAGCATTCAGGTGGAACTAAGAATGAAAGACGTTGGTATAATATTTCCTTTGTTAGTTAACTGATGGAATTTACACAAAGATATATTGTTGTTTTATTAAGACTTTCCAAAATGATTTGTAGTTTTATTTGAAGTTTTAGATGTCAAAGAATAAATGGTTTTTTTTTTTTGGGTAGTGGAAAGAAAACAGTAAAGAGAGAGGAGAGACAGCAGTTCAAAGGTCTTGAAAAGTCATTAACTAATTTGAGTCTATTGGTGTGTTTTTATACCATGCCATTTATTGCGTGAATATGGTGGGGGTACCAAATGCAATATGGTTGGGGTACCAAATGCAAGCCCTTAATCACATACCTGGGCGGAAGTCTCTTGCCCATTGTATCTGATTATCATGTTCTCATTTCCATTAGTGGTGAGTATACGAACGTTCAAAAGCACAAAGATTAAAGAAGTGATAGGGGTCCATATAGAATGCATTTGTGACTTGGTTCTGTCAAGTTTGAAGGGCTTTAACAGTGATGGCTGTGATTTGGTATTGTCATCAACTGCCTATCCCTATGAATGCAGATCATCTAATGGCTTAGATTGTCCTTGATGACATTGTGCACCTTTCTTTGCCATCTGATTTAGGGCTTCCAATAGATGTGACAAGAGGGTCTGACTTTGATATGGGATTTGCTTTAACTGTTGGACATGGGTTTATTTTGGGTTCCTCTTCATTGGCCTATCCCTCGGTGAAAGATGATTCCAATTTCAATTCATAGCCACAGTCAAAGAAAATTAAAACCTCTTGATCAAATTTCAAGGAAACATTATTACTTTGAAACTGTTTTCCTTTGCATCATCTTTGTTTGATTTCTTTTGAGTTGTTGAATGCCGGAGTATGTCTCCTTTTTAGTTGTATTGTTTGATTTGCATCTTTGTCACTTCGCACTCTCTTTCATTAAATTAACATGCTCATCATAAAAGGGGTATTAAGCCAATTTGAAAGGATGTAGTAATGCAAACAAAAGAACAGAACTAATGAAAGAAATTAGTAATATGATCTATTGCTGAGTTGCATTCCTTTTAATGGAAAAGAAGTTTTCAAAATTCTTTTAGAAAAAGTACAAAGTTCTGCAACTCAATGGACAAGTAAAGCCAAAAAAAAAAAAAAATTATATTGACGAAGATTAACATTGCTTGGTCATACTCAAGTGATTACTTGTACTGAATTGGAAATATTGGTTTAATTAGTTAAGCATATTTTCTTATGAGATTTGATGGGGCAAAGTGTCACTTGCCAACTGAGGCCTGCTAGATTTGGCAGAAGTAAGCATTTAACTAGGAGTTGCTTAAAATCTTAGGAAGGATACAATAAGCAGTAAAGCAGTTATTGACACATAAGCCATTTTTTCGAAGTTAATGAAGGAAGAGGGAAATGTGTATTTGTGTTTGGAGTTAATGAAACAAGAACTGTATTAGGAATTCTAAAATTTACTACAGCACATAAACTCATTTACATACATACCCTTATAGTTTTTAACAGCTGGTTGAAAAATATTATAAGCATATGACTTAGATTTCTGATGTGCACTCTGCACAAGTATTGCACCTCTTTTTTTTTTTTTTTTTTCTCGATAATCTAGATGTCTTATATTCATACAAACAAAATTTAAGTAAAATTGGGAACCTATGAAAATGATGAGGTAAAGTAAATAATATAATTAATTAATAAAATTCGTGCAATGCTCCAACCTAGGAGTAATGGATCTACAAAATTAGGTGATAAGTAAGAAACAGTATAGTATCATAAAATGGTGTAAACCTTTTGGTTCTTTGGAATATATTAGTATGGATTAGAAATCTCTGTCATTTGCTTTAAATTTTGTGGGGATTAAATGTGGTTGGAGGAGATTCCATCCTACATACAAAGCTTAAATGCCACCAAGGTACTGCTATTTGTAATTATTAATATTTTTTTTCTATATTTAAAATAAATAAATAAAATGAGAAGAAGCTTTTGGAAAGTTTAGGAAAGAAAATTATTTCAAAAATTAGCTTTTCTCTTTATTTTTTTTAAAAATTGTTTTTGGAATAGGAACACAATGGTAGCCAGTAATATGGGTCTATAGAGAAGAATGGCAAAGTGGAACTTGTGATACATGAACATTGTTTTGGATTGCATTCTAGATTCTCTGTTTTGTTTTTATTTTTTGTGTACTGGTGTGACACTCGTCAAATTTCTTTGTTTTTAACAGATATCATTACAGGGCAAGATGGACTTCAGCTTATGTCTCCACTCTGCACTGTGAAATTCTCAGTTCTTGTGAACAGATCCCCAACTGGCATTTTCAGCATTACAGGTTATTCACATTTCTCTATGGACCTATCATCATCTTGTGGGGATGTACAACTGAGCTAAGCTATCTTAGTTGTCTGCTTCTTTGCTTTGAGGCTCCCATATGAAAAATGAAAATGGGTTCTAGTGACTTCGTTTTGGTGGGAGAGTACTGGGTGGTCTTCAAGGCTACAAGGTAGGTTCTCTTCTCATGCCAAAATAAGTTTGTGGTTGCTGCTAGAAACTATGTTTTAGGCACTTTGGAATGTGCTGATTGAACAAATGTGGACATTGTAGTTGGCAGAAATTATATTGGACAAAAGGATGCTGGATTGCTCTTTTTAGAGTCTTATCTCTTCATTGTGCTGATCCATGTGGCAAATATTTAAGATAAACTGAAGTTCAATTTCCATTTTCTTTTATTGGTTCATTTGATAATTGTATTTTGTTCCTTTCTAAGAATCATATCAAATAGTTGTAAAATCGAATTTTTTAAAAAGAAAGAAGATTTTCTCCAATAGTTTTCCTTTCATTAGCTACTGCTTTGTTCACATGTATTTTTATTTTATTTTTTTTCATTTTAGTTAGTCAGTGATTAAAAATTCTTTTACCAATTAGGTGTCGCATTGAATAGCCCTGTCCCAGCAAGTGCATTCTCAAATGATTTGTTAAATGAATTGTTATCCCTCCATAAATAAATTTTATCATTCCTGTTGGTGCATAAAAGAAGGCCATTCCTGTGCTGATGGTGAATGTCCAAGAATAAATCTGACATAAAAAATGGACCATTACCTCTTTGGATTGTTACAATACCAAATGCTTAATGGGAATAAAGTTAGTGATGGATTAATGGTCAGGCTTGGATTAAAATGATCAGACTTTTCAATGGGAAATTTGGTCTCACCATCACAAAGATGCTCAGCATAGATAAAAACATTTGAGGAAGCAATGTAATGATACAAAGGTTCTTCTTGTACATAATGGGTTGTCTTGAGATTGGGAGAAATAGTAACCTCTGAGATTATGTCTAGGATTCTTATACCTAGGTGAATTTCCATTTATCCATTCTAGTATCTTTAGACAATTATTTGCTCTATTTTGTTGCTTATATATAAAATATCAGTCATATAGAAATAAATATGTGCCAAGCTGTTTGAAATGATTTGTTATAGATGGCAAAGAGGTTACTAACAGAGAAAACATTTTTGTATGCAGTGCATATTTCAACAGTGAAGACCCAGATCTGATGATTGGTATGTTTGTTCAGCATTGAATGCTTTCAAAATAATTCAATAATGTATTGTCAGTTTATATTGTTGTATTTTCATGGTAGTGTTTCTTGACCTACAATATTAGAGTCCTTTCAGTTGCATTATCTCAGTTTTTGTCATCCAAAATCTGATGTTGTAGAACCCACAATTTTCAGTCTAAATTAACTTTATTTGTGCTTGATTTATGGAAATCCAACTTCTGATAGAGGGTATAACCAAGCGAGTCAAGATATCGGCTTTAATGGTGTTTGTGTGAGTTTCTTTTGTCAGGCCTTCCACCCTGCCAAAAAAAATTAATTATTTGGACTGTAGTCAATAAGCAATTTGGTGAAAGTGTTCAGTGTGTCTAAATATATGTGTTCTTGTTCAAATTGCATTGATTGCAATAGAATTTTGTCGAGTAAGTTACCCTGGACAGTAGTCAGCGTAATGATCCCTCTCTCTCTCTCTCTCAATACTACATATAGGTAGGCAAGATTGGCATGAACAATTTATGGCTCTACATAATTTATGACTATCTGCAGATTTATAGATGGAGGTCATGTGAAAACTACACTAGCATGTATAAAATACAGGTGCATTCATTGTCCATTCGCTATTATGATTAATGTTTAAAAATTGTCTAAGTTGTTTTGTGATAAGTTTTAACTTCACTATGATGCAATGACTATATTAGGCTTTCCTGAAAGTGTCATGTAAAAGTAGTGAAATCTCCCAATTTCTGGTAATGCTTGAGATTATTCATTTTTTTTAAAGGCTATTTTAAATGAAAATAAGTGTACTGTTTTTTCTTTAGTACCTCATACATTTAGAATAAATTCTCATAATAATGAGAGTTATTTTGAAGTTGTAGGTGAAGAGGTTGACCAATTATTTGCTAATAGTCATTCTCATGGTCCATTATTTTATTAACCTTATGTTAGAGCAGTTGAACAGAAGAGTTTAATTGGTCCTGCATACAAAGCACTAGCTTTGACTTAGACGATTGCATTATTCAGTAAACAATTTAGACTTATTTGTGGTAAAGAAGTACCAGAAGATTATTATTTAAGCTTAATGAAAGAGTATACATACATCAAGGATCACCTCAAATAGATTGGCTTTGCTGGGATGAAATTTCCCAAACACTGACAGAAAATTATGATTTTTAGGAAACTTATATCAAGGTATCATTCTTTTTTATTAGTAACCTTTCTAGGATAAAAGGTTTTCCTATTTCATTTCCTCTAGTTATCACTGAAGAGTAGCCCACGACATGGCACGTGCGCCCACACACATACTTTTCTTTCTTTCACTTGTATTTTTTACCTTAATGAAATGATGTTAATACTTTCTTCTTGAAATAAACTGGGTGTTAGTGGGTAACAAAGGGTGCATAACATAATCGTATTTATTGTTGAACATTGAACTGGAAAATTTTGAGTAGCTTTTATTTTAAAATGTCATTTTGTTGGAGCATCCGGATGCAATTGCATACAGACATAGGATCTTAGATTTGTAATTTGGGCTTGATTTCTGGTAATGAATGTCAAAATGATAGGTCAAGTTGTTTGGACATAAAATTGGAGATCATCAGTGGTTTCCTTCAGATGGGGATTGATGATATTTGGGGATATGCTATGTACATCAGCGGAGTTCAAAAATATTATCCGAGGAAAAACAAAACTCTGCAACTTCATAATCCTTGGCATGTTCTCAAAAAGTTCAGAGAACCATCGAGTAAGAGATACAAGTATTGGAGGAGAAGCCATGTGTAGTCAAAAGACTCAAAACATAGGTGAGTATTGGGGAGGAGTTGGGAAGCTTATTAGTTTGTATAACCCTAGAAGGCAAAATGTTATTGGCCTTGCTTTCTGATTTAGAGTCTAAAGAGTGAATTACTTAAGCACTCTGCACTTGTAAAAAAGACCCAAAGCTCTATGCAATCTGTCCTAATGCTCTCTAAGTCTCTTTTGAAGGTACTCAAGTGCTTTGGAAATAAGTCAAGCTTGGCAACCTCAAGACAAAGACCGGAGAGGCCTATTAGGCTATGCACAACTATTGATAAAAAAAAACAAAAAAAAAAATGTCTATCATTTCCAAATAATGTATTTTTTTCGATGGGTTTGGGCTTATGCTTATAAGCTTCAAACTAGGAATATAAAAGCTACCGATTCTCCCTTTAACACATTGTTTGACAATAATTGACTTTTAAGAACACCCTACAATTATAAATTGTTAAAACATTAGAGATTAATTGTATGTCATTTCCTACCAGAGTACTCATTCTTATGTAGATTTTGATTTACCTTAATAAGCTTTATGTACTCAATCCCTTGCCCCTCAAAAGGGATTAGGCAAGTGCAAGGAGCAACTTAGTTAACTTGTATGTGTACGGTATAAACATATGTTAATTTGATTTTTTTAGTTAGTTTTGTTAAATATTATTACATAAATAATGATTAAATTGGTCATTAGTTGAATATATTACGAATTTATAATGAATATACCTTTTATATATGTATATCTATAATTTATTTTATTAGGTGTTTGTGTATTTTATATTCACGATACAGAAAAATAAAAAAATGATTCACAATATGATTCACGTTTTAACAACTATGCTTATGATATCTGAGTGAGTGGTGACTAAAAAAATAGCTACTCTTCCAAAAAAGTAAAAAATGCGTCGCCCTTTCCTCAACTAGTAAGATTGTGTGGAATGGATTCTTAATCGATAGTTTTTCCAATACAAAAATAAAAGGTTTTAGGATCACAAATTAGATTACAACTTTTGCTATAGTTGTCTACATGACAAATTATGAGTAGTGAAGAAAAAATGATAGCTTTATGTGAAAAATATAGGTCTATGTGAAATAATAGGTAGCCAATCACAATTTGCCACGTAAGACAGTTATGACAAAAGTTACGACATTTTATGTAATACTAAAATTTACTCTACAAAAATAGATTGCAACTTTAACATGGCATCTCATATCTCATATGTTGCATGCATATATGACAGTAAATGGACTTATAGGTACCTCAATGTCATTGAGGAAGCATATATAGGTACATCAATGTCACTGAGGAAGCATAAACTTTTGGGTAACAATACACACTTATTGTACACACACTTTCACGTGACTAAAATTTGTTTTTTTAAAATTCAATTTCACAATTTTAATTGAAATGCAGTGTATATAAGAGTGTGTAATAGGATTTTTTGTAATGTTTTATTCATGAGGGAAAAAAAACAAAGTTTATTTTTTTGGCTTTTTAGCTGACATATTGATATACTATAGATCCACAGGGACCCACTCTTTGAAATGACTTTTCACTTGTTCCATTTTTAGCAAAATTGATTTTGTGAATCTTAAGGAAAGAGAAAATCATCTGTCAAGAATTCTTTTTTCCTTTCATTATAAGGAAAGAGATGAGAAAAATAAAATATGGAAATAATTGGTTTTTATGGATCTCACCAATTTTATATTTTTTTCATTCCCTCCAAATCCACAAAATTACTCCTACATTTATACACATGAAAATTTTCAAATATTTTGTGAAATTACATTTATATTTTCATAATTAAATATTAAATTAGAATTTATAAGGATAAAGTAGTAAAACAATTTTTTATAATTATCTTTCTTACATTTTTCTTTCCCTCTACGTCCAAACCCAATCACATGAATAATTAATTTTTTTTTTCCTTCTGTTTTCACAAAAGTCAAAAACATGTGGGACTCTCTTTGAACTTTGTAGGATTGCGTGAAAGAGGGTATCCTTGGCACTTGGCACCATCCATTTTTGTTTGATCTTGAGCGAAAAATGGTGCTAGTGATATTAGAAATTTTAATACATAAATCTGTTACTAATAACGAAAAATAGTTCAAACATTTATATATCATTTTGTTGAAATAAAATACTAATTATATTTATTATCATATTAATTTGTAATTTTTTATTATAAAATTTGTATCAAAGTTATAACAAATTTTATTAAAAAAATTCTTATAGTCAGATATGACAAGAATTTGATTAATGCCAATTAAATAACATAATAAATGAAGCATAGATTACTTTTTTTCCTTTTTTTTGATTGATTTGGTTAGGTTTGTGGTTAATTTTACCCCTCCCTAACATTACTGATTACTCTTGCCATCGTACAAGCTGGGTTCTATGGTCCTTCTAAAAAAAAAAAAAGTTGGGTTCTATGGTTTACCAAAAAATAAGTTGTGTTCTTATGGGTAAATGCATGCTCACCTTCAATAGATGTTACAACTCACTTATCAAGAGCATTGTAACTTAATTGACATTTCTCTATGTACAAAGTACTTAAGGGTCTAGAGGTCAACTATTTTAACTATCTAAAAATTTTTAAAAAAATTCTTACAACTCACCTTCAATTGCCCCTCCCCCTTGTCTAAGCGATGTTCTCAAGGAGGAGGCTCTTTTGTTTTCTCCTTTGTAATTTTCTCTGTTTTTTAATAAAATTTTCTAGTTCAAAAAAAGAAAAAAATCATCTTCGATTGACTAATAAAGTACTGATAAGAAGTTTCTAAAAAAAAATAGTACTGATAAGAAGTTAGCTATTTACTACTTACTATTCTCAACACATGAATATAAGGTCGAACTCTTAACACAACTTCCATGATATTGCAATGTAAAATTAAAGCATAAGTATGGTACCTAGAAAGTTAAAATCTCAGTAGAGGATGGTCTCTTTGAGGTCTATTCTCTAGCCCAATAGAGGATGCCACATGTTTGTGTGACTTCTTATGTCTGTATGTGTACGTATTTGCACGAAGGCTTTGAATTTCGGGTCCAGTAGTTTGGTCTGTTGATAATCAGTTTATGGATCACTATGTTTCTATACTTATGTGCAATTGTGCATAGGATTTGCTTCTCTAAAATATTGGACTAACTCCTTGGGCTTTTTTTGGTAATTGTTTTTTATCTGACTAATAAGAAATAACATCATGGCTAATGATGTTTTGCAATGATTGTTGTCATGTTATCATCTCTGCTAAAGGAGGGTGTCAATATCCAGTTTATCTGATGTCAAAAATGTATTTTAAAGGTAAAAATAATGCAAAATAGCCTGCAACATCAAGAGAAGGGGTGCCTCCTCACAGACGGGGTTGCAGTGACTAGGCCCGGGTGACTCTTTACCAAAAACACAAGTCTCTGTGGAGTCGTAAACCATGTATGGAGTGACCCTTGTAAAGTTGGTTACTCCACTGATGCTGGATTGGTCCAAATCTAAGGAAGAGCATCCTTAAAATTACAGATAGGATGATATATCATTTTCTTCATTAGCCTCCAAAGCCTTCCCTTTGTTTTTAGATTGAACTTTTTGGATCCTAGTTTCAGACCTGATACCTATACCAAATACTTCCCAATTACCAATATTGAGTACTAACAGTACAACCAATGTTGGCACCCCTAGAACCTTGGGAAGAGGATGTCATAGTGGTAGGATCATGTTACTTGCTGTATCATTATTGAATATAGAGCACATTCCATCTTACAGCAAAGGATGATGTGATTTACATTTTCTTCTATCATTTGGTGTAGTGATAAACGTTAAGATATCATTGAAGTTGACTTCTTTTTTGTAGCAGCTTTCTAGACTGGTGTTCACAGGTATGCTTTAGATGACCATACTATCTAAGAAAAATTACTGTAAACTGCTAGGAACACATTCTTTGATAAGATTCAAATGCAGAAGACAATTGCATTTACAATATATTTGGATAGGAGAGAGGAGAGGGGAGTAGAGGGACATGGGCTTAGCAAGAATCTATCTGAAAAGGAGAGAGGAAGGTTGGTAGCTCTGTTGAAAGAGTACAAGGATGTCTTTGCTTGGAGCTATCAAGAAATGCCAAGTTTAAGTCCGAACTTGGTAATGCATAAGTTGAAGGTGGATCCTAATGTTAAACTTGTGAAACAACCACCGAGGAAATATCATTTAGATGTTGAGGAAAAGATAAAGTTTGAAGTGCAAAAGCTTTTAAAGGCAAGGTTCATTGAGGAGATTGAATGCCCAATAAGTGTTTGTGTAGATTTTCGAGATCTCAATAAAGCCTGCCCAAAGGATGAGTTCTCACTTCCTGATGTTGATATTCTGGTAGATGCAGCAGCTAATCATGAGCGTTTCTCTTTTATAGATAACTAGTCGCGGACCCGCGCGTAGCGCGTGATAAATTTTTTATGATAATGATATATATATATATATATATATTGCAAGATTCATGGTGATTGGAGGTTTTGGTCTTTGAATTAATTTTGTATTATTAAATATTAGTATTCGGAATAGAATGAGGAAATTTTATTGTAGATTTTATTTTTGAAACATAATTTCTACCATTGGCTAATTTGTACATTTCCAAGTCAATTGAGCACATTTTGCATGTTACATGTAATTCTTCATTTCCATAAGGGTAAGGGCATTCACGATCCCAATGATCCACTCCATTTTTCTTGCATGCTTGGTTATTTGGGATGCAAAATGTGTTTGTTCCAAAAGTTGTATGTCGAAGGATTTGTTGATAGTTTTGCAGCAATAGTTTTCCATCTGGTTGGTTTAGAATTGATAACAGTAATTGTATTCCCTCATCATTTGATTCGCATAACAGCGCAATTGCCAATCTGTATTTTGCATTTTTGTCTCCTTCTATGTTGGCTTGAAAAAGATTTCTTTTCCCGCTTTAGTTTGATCTTGTACAAAATATTTGTGAGCTTCGACCCAAAATAGTGCTTGCTTGTTTCCAGCCCTAAAGCATTGATGAATGAGTTTTCCTTCCTCCTTTCGAAGGAATAGAGAATTTTGGAGCAATCCAATTAGATTGATGTCATGAAGAATTTTTTTTTTTTGGTTAGCCGATTGAATAGCTTGCAGTTGGTTTTTTGTAAACATAAACACATTAAGAAACTGATGTGCTTAAAAAAAAAAATCAACTGGTGACAAAACATTTCATTTATCATATACTAAGGATGACACATGAACATTGTTATCATCACAATTGCAATATTGGATCTATGAAGTCAATTTTTTTTTTTTCAAAAATATAACAATTGACTCTAAAACTGTGCATGACTTCATTGTATAAAGTCAATAAAAAGAGAAAATATAAGACTACAATATTTTGTGCCACAATTTTGGACGTTGTAGATTGTGATTAGTAGAGAAAAAGTGGAAAGTTGATGTTGCCTTAAAATTTTGGCTATTGTCTTCCCACACTGGATAATATTTTGACCAATAATTCTGTAGGTGATTCATGTTACATGCGCATTTTTGTGATTGTGGAAAGAGTATTTTTGATATTTTTGGTTTGTATTTTTGAAGTTGTTTAGGATTGTAATTTATAGTATTTTTCTAGCTTTATGATGAGTGAACTGTTTTAATTATTTTATTCATAATTTTCATTGTTTAGTTATAAATATGTAAATTAAAACATAAAAATACGTAAATGCAAAGTTAAACATAAATTTATAACCATCCATGATAAATATATATAGACAATTTTCGCTTTTTTTGATTGTTGCATAAATTATTATTTAATTGTCTAGTTATAAATATCTAAATTAAGTAGATGAACTTTTTCCAAAAAAAAAAAAAAAAAAAAGATGAATATGTAAAATCCTCTCACACGTTATTCTTACAACCAAAGAAGGTGCCATTTCACTGATTTGTTTACTACATGATTGATGATCAATATTCTGATCAAAGAATCATAGATCAACCATTTCAACCAACTAACATATAAATGAGAGATCCAAATCCACATCTCAGTCTTTCTGATTAATATATATAAAAGGCAAAAAAAAAAAAAAAAAAAAAAAAAAAAAAAACATCATAGCAAAGTCTGATACATACCATAAGCAAAGCCTCTCTGGAACACAGGGATCCTGAGGTATGAGGCAGCCCTTGAAGCTATGTTTGAATGAATAAAAAATTGGTAGAAACCAGAAGATAATATAAAAATATAAAAATATTTTAACATGACCTTTTCATTTTATTTATAATTGGGAGTTTGACATACTTGAAGAAACAATCCAACTTTTGAACTTGCAATTTAATAGATAGTTCGTAATCAATTTGTAAAAATTATGAACAGCCTACACAACCAAAAGATAATATAAAAAATATTATAGTAAGTTCACACAAGTAACATGAAGAGCATTTTTCTAAAACTATTTGGAGATTCTTGCCTTTATGCAGTTCCATTAATAACGAAAACATCACAGGGTAAGACCCAACCCAAATGCTTAATCCAACCTCGTTTTTTAGACCAACCTCGTTTTTTTATTTTTTATCTCCCTCTATTTTTACTCTTTCACTTTGTGTTAAAAGCTTCCACTACCTATTTTAGCATTGCCCTGAATTCTCACCTACATGCTATATATGCCTCCTTTTTTTTTTTTTTACAGTTCATAATTTATGAACCCAACAAAGACAACTGGAGAACCCTTATTCAACTTAACTTTTATTCTCTCCTAACCTATCCATTTCACTGATCAATGACATATATTCAACCTCATAGAAATTCAAGCTCTGATTGGTGCCTTTGAAACAATTCCAAAAGTAGCAACATCTCTTCATCGAATGTTTTGGCTTAATTATCATTTTTCAGTCAAATTATAGAAAGCCATTTGATTACACCCACCTAAAAATCAATTTCTAACTAATATTTAGAGATACTTGACTATATATTCCAGCTTTTGAACTTGCAATTTAATAGATAATCCATATTAAATTGGTAGCAAATATGAACAACCTATACAACCAAAAGATAATAGAAAAAAAATCTTAGCATAGCATGTTCATTTTATTTATAATTGAGAGTTGGACACATTTGAAGAAACAATCCAGCTCTATTTACAATGGGATTTCCCAGCAAAGCAACTCATTCAACAATGTCCTATTTCTTTTGGTTACATAAATTGTTTGGGCAACAATGAAATTTCCCAAAAGGCATATGATACATGGCTGATGCACTTCGATTATTTATTGTGAGCTACAAAAGAGAATCTGTAAAATCACATCCCAAAAGGCATATGAGATACTATGGAAGGACTCTGATGTTGCTCCTACATCACAACTTGTGGCAAGATACACTGGTTCGAATGAAAGTTTATAGGTATAAATGCAGTATTGGGAAATTTTCTTCAAACAATCTTGAAAATTTTGAGCAATTGTGCTATGTATTTCATTTAACTTTACATCAATCTGGGGTAATCTTATAGATCTACTAACAATCTCAAATTTGATGGCCTACGATATTATTTTGCTGAGTTTCACATATATGGAAAATGATGCAAACGTTTTGACTTCAAATATTCATGGCCATTTAAGCATATATTTTCGTGAATACATCTCTAAAGTGGACTCAGTTAAAGTCAAGTTTAAGGTAAGTACTCGATTTCCTTCAAAGACAATATACTGATATAGGGAAAGTAACCTATCATAGAAACCACACTCACATAGTTCTCCAAAATGCAAATATGATCAGAAACTTGATGCATTAAACCATGCTTTGTAACAAAACTTGTATTTAGCAAGTTGTTCAATGCAGATAATAATAAAAAACATCCAATAGGAAAAAAAGAAACCTGAACTCAAGCAAAGAGTAACATGGCAATCAGTACATATTTCATCAAAATACATGCTTAAATATAGCTTAATTGGCACTTCTTTCTCCTATAATAATTAGTTGAAAGGTGAGGTCAAAAGTTTAAAGCTTGCAAGGTACGTCTGTAACTTACCAATAAAACAAAATGGAACAAGTGAAATGTATTGGTTGTAAATTGTAATATGTGATTCCCATATTTATTGGGAAGCCTTGTGAGGATATTTTTTGTTCTTAATGTTTCTTAGATTTGTTTCAATGAATTACCTGCCTGAAAAAGAAAAATGAATAAGTAAAAAAATATGCAGATAGTAGAAGTGTTTAGGATGGGGCCATGAAGGTATCAATTCTGCATATAGTAGGATCACTACATATTAAGAGGCATATTTTCTACTTACCAGATTCTATAGTCATATTGATTGTCCATGATTTAAAGTTGTCCACTGGTGGAGGAGATTTAATCCAAGACATTGGAATACCTTTCAGAAGATCCAGCAATTAACAATTATGCAAATCTCTAATATCTATGGAGTGGCTTATATGAGAATTCTTTGTATTTTTTGCATTACGAATATGAAATTTGCTCCCACACCTACACAATAACATGTTCCATATGACTATGGCTTTACAATTACATAACCTATACATTAGGCTGAACAATAACATCCATATTAGATTAAGTTCCTTAGCTGGAGAGCAAAATATATTTCCCACTCACATGGATATTTTGTAACATATTGTAAATGTGAAGAATCTTAAATTTTTTTCTTTATTGAAATTTCAACATAAATAGAAAAAGAAAAATATATGAGCAGATGGTGGCCAAAAAAAAGAAGAGCTAAGAGGATTTCAGAAATATCTTCAGTAACATCATAGCCTATGATTCATAGGAAAGAGAAATAGGATTCAGATTCTTTTCTTTTAAATTAATTATTATAGTGGAGTACAAAAGGACGAATTTGAAGGGCTTAAACAGTCAGTGGTTTAAGGCGGCACATAAATATTGGAGAACCATCCAAATTAGTGGAAAAAATTCACAATGGATCTCATAAAAAAGAAAACACAAACTCTATACTAATTTAATGGCCACCATTTCATACAGCCATGAGCTGTACAATTTACAAAGCACACAGCATCCCTCATGTCTTTCATTAAGAGAACATTCTCTTCGATATTCCTTCCCATGACAAGTGTGGTTTGGTGCTGACCAATCAATATACTTAAGCCAAGGCTTAAATCCTATTGGCCCAGACTGTAGTAATGCATTTATATATTATGTTACAACATAGATAGGTCTACAATCACCCATTTTAGATGGCTTGGGAACCTTAGTAATTCATGAGAAGATGGTGGCGTTTACCTCCTTAATAATTAGTCCCTGACCTGAAAAACAATTGAATGGCACTTGTAACATCTTGCACAACACTCTACGCCTATTTAAAAAGGGGACTGAGAAACCATATGGAGTTATACCAGAGGGTTTTATCTCCATCCATGCAAATGTCAAACCTTTTAAAAGGTCTAACTCACAAGGAAAATGTAAAAACAGGTCTAGTCCAATTCACACATGGCCAAAATCAAGTTAGAATCCTAAAGACTCTTCGCCTCAAATTGGATTATTTGAATCCTGGGGTAAGTTTTCTCTTTAAACAATAGAATCAATAGAAAGAAAGGATTTATAAAATTTTAAACCTTTTTTTACATCAATAGTTGGGGTGGTGGGGGCATTTGAATTCTAGAATATGATTTCTATAAAATTAAAATTTTCTCCTTGACCCCAATTAAATTTGTAATCAATTTCTTAATCCAATTTATTTATTTTGGGTATCAAAAGATAAGGCATTGTTTGAAAGTTAATTCGGTGCATTGGTGTAAAATTCATTTTCAATGAAGTCCTCACTCTTTTCTTAAGCCACCACTTGGTTAGTCAGAAACTTTTTCTGGAACCTTTTTAGTGGAGAAAAAGTAAGTACTTCACCATTCTTGAAATAAGATGTCAAGGGAGTTCTAAAATATATATTGAAAAGAAATCCTACAAAGTAAAGGTGGAGGAAGCGGGATTAGTCTTTATGATGAGGATTATTGAAAGAAGTGATGATTTTCTACGATCAGTTTGTTCTGAGAAAAGGTGCAAGAGGGTTATTAGCATCTATGGAGGATTTAGCCAAAGCAGAACCATCACAGTTTTTTTCTTAAGGAAGATTGATGTGCAGTAAGATAGCAAGTGAGACATGAAATGGATAATATGTGAGATGCAATATTGTCAGGCTATGAAATTGTAGTACTGACAGGCTATGAAACAATCTTTCTTTCATGGGACAACTATCAAAGATGATTAGATGATGGTGATTTGAAACTCCAAATTTTGATTACCAAGTGTGAACAACTTTTTGACATGATACTTGAACTAAATGCAAAAAGTTTCAACAAAAATAATAAAACACAACAATTAAGATAATGTAATCCTCTCATCTAGGTTCATCTCACCATGTAGAAGAAAGTTGAGTTGAATCGACATTCATAATAAGGGGAACCATGTTTTATTTTGTTGGAGGAATCATTCAGAGAGTGGTAAAGAAAAAGAGAGAGACAGAGAAGAATCCACAAAAATGTATTTCTGAAATTAGCGTATGCAGGTTTCTACTCTATCTGTACTAAAGAATCCATAAAAAAAGTATCTCAAGCACTGAAGAATATTAAAATAGATCTATACAGAACAATTCTTTTAGGGGTCACAACTCACACAAGGGAAAGATACTAAAATCATGACATTCCAAGTCACTTGCTGCTACAATATAACTGCACATTCTCTCGCATGATTAAAAATCCTGGATGTGACTCAAGAGGTTTCAAAAAAACCCACGCCAATTGTTTGACCAATTCTAGTAAAATATGACAGAGTTAATATATAGATTCAATATAGTTAGAAAATCAGAATGAACATACCCAAAAGAAGCAGTGCTCCAATTAAATAACCCAACAGTAACAAATTCAACACCTTAGGCAGAAACAAACGTAGAAAGAAAAAAAAAACCATCAAGCAAAAGAATAGAGCACAACACGAAATAGTAAAAGGTGACAGATTTAATATATAGATTCAATAGAAAATCATAATGAACATACCCAAAAGAAGAAGTGATCCAATTAAATAACCCAGCAGAAACAAATTCAACACCCTAGCCAGAAGCAAACGTAGAAAGGGAAAAAATCCATCATGCAAAAGAATAGTGCACAAAAGAAATTGGGATGTAGGGATACCTCAACTGAACCACCCGCTTACGTCAGTATTTATATAGATGTGAGGAGAGGAAGGAAGGAAGGAAGAAAGAGGGGCTGCCGTTAGAAGCCGAGACAGAAGCTGAAACTGTAGAACAGGAAGATGAAACCGTGAGTGAAACAGTAAAACAGAAGCTGAAACCGTGAGAATCAAAAGGTGGGGAAGGGGAAGGGACTAAGCTTGAAACAATGAATCAAAACGTGGGGGGACAGGAATTTCAATCGTGTAACAACAGAAGGAAAGGGAATAGTAACCGAGAAAAAACATCAGGTTTGACAAAGGGATGTAGTTGAAAAGGTTTTGGGCGTGGGCTTGGGCTCTATTGTGGGATTAAACGTATAAGAGATAAGGCTGGAATTAAATTTAGTTTTGTTAGTATTTTAAAATTAGTAAAATCTATTTTAAAATTAAATTAAAAATTCAAAAAAGAAGGTGGGGATGACATGGCTGCTGATGTGACTCAATGTGAGTGTAGCAACATTAAATGCTACGCTTCACCTTTTAGTAATATATTGATTATATTGGGTATAATCAGATCCTTATGGACCTAGTTGGTGCTCAAAAAACTACTTTTAGGACACCCTTTAGGAATTACTTCTATAGGGTAATGCCTTTTGGATTAAAGAATGCTAGTGTAACGTACCAAAGAACCATGACTTCAATCTTTAGAGAAATTCTGCATAAGCAAGTGGAAGATTACGTTGATGATCATGTAGTAAAAGCGAAGAATCCTATTGAACATTTGATGCATCTGAGACAAGTCTTTGAAAG
Source organism: Quercus robur (assembly GCF_932294415.1). Lineage (NCBI taxonomy): Eukaryota > Viridiplantae > Streptophyta > Magnoliopsida > Fagales > Fagaceae > Quercus > Quercus robur. Next base: position 35,506,535 of record NC_065540.1, on the reverse strand, counting down.
ATGCAGGGAACATAACTTGAGGATGAATCCCTTCAAGTGTGCCTTTGGAGTGTCTTCAGGGAAATTCTTAGGGTTTCTTGTTCATCATAGGGGAATTGTTTTGGACGCTACGAAGGCCGAAGCAATAACTACTCTCAGTCATCCTACAACTCTAAAAGAGTTGAGAAGCTTTGTGGGAAAGGTTTCTTATTTGAGGAGATTCATTCCAAGCCTAGCTAAGATCTTAAAATCTCTTATGGAGCAGACAAAGAAAGGAGTAACCTTTGTGTGGTGTGATCAATGTTAGAAAGCATTTAAGAAGATTTAGATGATATTGGCAGATCCCCACACTATGGTGACCCCTATACTTAGGAAGCCTTTCTTATTGTATATAGCAAATACAGATCAATCCATGGGAGCGTTATTAGCTCAAGAGCAAGAAGGGGTAGAGAAACCAGTGTACTGTATAAGTAAGCTTATGAAGGGACCAGAATTGAGGGCATCGTGTGCAGTTGGTGACTAAGAGTAATCCCGTGAAGTATCTGTTTGATGGGTTAAAAAGAATTGACCCCTTGCAAATTAATTAATTACCCAAGTTAATTAATTAGATTCACTTACATGCAATAGCGTGGGAACACAAACAAATCACCAAATTATCTAAATGTAGTGGAAAATAAATTTGACAAAGTGATTTGTTTACGAATGGGGAAAACTACCGAGGCAAAACCCCACCAAGTGAATTTCAGGTCACTACTCCCAAAAATCCACTATTATCAATCACAAGCAGCTACAAGTATAAGGAATCTTACCAAACCCTTCGGCCTATCCCGAAATACCAACTTATAGTTGAACCCTTATCTAAATACCCGATTGGACTTGTATTGTAGTGGCAATCTTCTAGTTCAACGCACGAATCCCAGTACATGACTAACCAGTGATGCATGGATCCAACTATGTGACTAACACCAACAACTTGAAAAAGATGTTGGCTGCAAAGTTCTTCAGTTCATCAATGATAAAGATCAGGAAGCTCCTTGATTACAAAACCCTATGGCGCAAAGACACAGTAGCTTCTTCAGAGAGAATAATGAACTAGGTCACTTTCTGCATGTGCGACAGCCTTTAAAATAATCCTTATATATGTCTAGGGTTGTGAGAAAAGAAACCCTATACAAATATACAAACATAGGCCGAAAAGCAGATCTGGAATTTCGAATTTCGTAAGTCTCGACTGAAACAGCTTGTGTTGAGCTTTTGTTGAGCTTTAACATTAAATCTTGATAGAAAGGATTCTATCGAGACTTTTGTCGAGCTTTAATGAACAGCTCTTCTTCACTAGTTTCTTGGTCAGATCTTCATGGCTTTAACACTTGACTTGAACAACATGTTTCTTTAAGTTTTAAACCCATCCTAGATCTACCTAATTACAAGTGCATTTTGTCAAAGGATTAGCCAATTACATAAAATATGTCCCCAACAATCTCCCCGTTTGGCAATCCATGACAAAACCACAACAAAAAAAATAATCATGAGAGAAGTCTTAAATCACTAAACTCATAACCACTTGTTGTATTACAAAGTAAATCTATCCCTACTACAGACTTTTGAAAAACTTTGCAAGAAAAGAGTTCACGGCATGATAGACTTTCACAACCTGTCTTTCTGAATCACTTAAACAGAACTCATCGAGGCATCATGTGTGAAACAGAAATAAAGATTGCATACATAAAGAAACATATGTATAAAGATAGAAAATAAACAACACATGTATAGGTAGGTGAAGAAAAAAAACATACATCATCATCATATATGAAAATAAAGTACAATGTACGTAAATAAATGGTCACAAGACTAGTATACAAGAGGATATAAATAAAGAAGAAAAGAAAATACATAAAGTCCTCACTACATCCCTCAGAAACTACAAAGACTCCCCCTATCAAAAAATGTCCTATACTAACTCTCCCCTTAAGTACAATACTATTCTCAAAAACCCAAAACTACTCCCCCTTTTTTGTCACGAATGACAAAGGGCAACTCACTGAGAGGTCGTCATCTCGTTGTCACCGAAAGAGTCAACATCATCCTTATCATCATCAACCTCATCTTCAAGTGAGGCCTCTAGAGTAGGAGAGGGAGAACTAGCAAAACCAGCCATGCGAGCCTACCAGTGGGCAATACGGCCTACTCAAGTATTAATCTGACACATCTCATCAGTGAGATAGTCAAGAGGACCACCAAAGTCAGCCTAAATCCACTAAAGCTGCTCCATGATGGCCTCGAGGGTCACACCACCAGCCGCAGAGGAAGGAGTCAAAAAAAAGGGTGGAATAGCAGAAGCTGGAGGATCGATTATCTCCACTTATGGCTACTTCAGTCAAAAGTAAGCCTCACTCCGCCGGATAGAACTAGCGCTGAAGGATTCGCGTGATAGCCGGAGGAAAGATAAGCTTATCACAAGTAGCGGTGTCTTGATCCACATCTATAATAGATGTGATGAAGTGAGAGGGAAAGTCGATGGAAAGATCCTCCATCAAGGAAAGATGAAAACGAGCACGAGGCTCAATGATGGAGTTATAGTGAGACAATGGTGTGTGAGTGAATGTCATCACCATGTTAAGGAACTTCAGGCCATTAGCAAAACCCCAACACGGAGTGTTTAGCTTACCACCCTATATGGAAGAAGTCTCACAAAAGTGAGAGATGAGGTCGTCTTTAGACACGGTCAGGAGAAGTGCACAGCCAAGGTAGTTAGGATGCACTTCCCTAGGGACGTGTAGTACATCGGATACAATATTCGGAGTAACCACGATACGTATACCTCGAAATGTAGAAACAAACTGAGGCACAAAGGTATCGATGTCGTGTATGTTGGAGTAAAACTCCTGAGTAAACACGACGGGACAACGCACAGGTTTCTCACAGAGAGGTTCCCATCCCCGAGTTCGAATGACATCAGGTAGCGTAGTGTCGGAGAAATCCGACAGAATGACCCAGCGTTCTGGATGAACGCCACAGTTCTAGAAGTTCTCAAAGAAGTCCATCTTGGCCTTCTCATCATGAAGCCGAATATGAGATGGAATAGGAGAATCATAAGAGGATGACTTGGAACCACGAAGAGGGTTCTAAGCCGGAGTGGATTTTCTCTGTTTGGGTGCCATAGAGAGGTTCTATCTGAGAGAGAGAGAGAGAGAGAGAGAGAGAGAGAGAACCAAACAGAACAGAACAAAAGGAAACACAACACAAGTTCAGAATAGAAAAGAAAAAGAAAGAACGTATGCATGAAAGACGCATGACCATGTGACATGCAAAAATTAAAAACATCATGGGTAAAACCCAATCCAAACCTAACGGCACTCACAAGTTTAATCAAGCACACATCTAACAAATGCATGAAACATTGTTATAGTGTATAAAAGATGCAATGCATAAACATATAACAACAAATACACAAAGCCCAACCCAAAAATTTAATGGAAAACTTAAAAACCCCAAAATTTTTGAAAAACCCCAAAACTTAGGTCTAAAATGCATAAATGCATGAAACGAGAGAAGATGAGAACATTTACCAAGTTTTTTGTGCTTGATCTAGGCCAAAGAACATGTGGGTGAGGAGATTTGTGAGTGAAAAAGAGTTTTGGGTCGAGAAAGAGAGTTTTCTATCGAGAGAGAAGTGAGAAAATGAAATTTGGATCTTACCTCAGCTATATATAGAAAAGTGTAGCTTGATGTATCGAGGATCTGTTCGAGGTGCTATCGAGAAGAAACCCAGAAATCTCAATGGATCGAGAATGTGTCAAGCATCTATTGAGCAGACAAAGAGGTCAGAAGAAAAACTCGATGGATTGGCCTGCTATCAAGAATCTATCGAGAGCAAAGCAAAGAGGCTCGATAGAAGAGGATGTGTCGATGTATCTGTCGAGAAGCTGTCGAGTTTGAAGAAAACGAGGTTTTCAAGTGAGGAAAAACACATAAAGATGAATGCAACAAGCAAGCTACTCAAAAAAAGATCCGCTCAACATGTTAAGCTCTCAAAACATCTCTCAACATATAAGCAAAGCATCCATAGATCCAAAACACACACACACACTAACCAAATCTAACCAATTTTATATTTCAAAAATGACTTAATACAGTTTAATGAGAATATATTAACACATGTATTTCTTGTGATGGCCAAATCATATTGTACCTGCACATGTATCAAAAGTAGCAAAGAGTATGTGTGTTGTGTGTAAAAACATAGCAAGAGTGCACAAGTTTCTCATATTATGAAGATTCAAGATATAAGGTGATCTAATACACTTCACACACAATCATAACCGTTTGATGGGGACTATTACCTTTGAGGTACATCATATAACTCCCACATCTCCTAGAAACACGCTTACAACCACTTTTAAAAGCATTTTGATCTTTTTGCTTTTCATGTTCTTTGCATATTTTTCTTTTTGAACATTCCATGCATGGGCATATATAGAGAGAAAAGAAATACCCAATTATGTAAGCCAAAAACATTACAATTTTACTATGTCGAAGCATACAAATGTTATACATGATTGGTGGGCTTTAGTGGTGGGATGATTATTTATGCTTTTTTCTTAGGATTTTCTAGGCCTTCCCATCAAAAAGAGTGATTAGAGTATAAAGAGTAAAAGATCACTTGATCGTACTCAACACAAACACGAGCTACAAAACTCACTTGCTTAGTTGTGCATAGAGATGCTCATCTAAGCTACAAGAGATACAAAGTTTAGAAAACTTTGTTTCAATGGCCATCCAAGGTACACAAGTACCAATATACACAAACACACACTATTTTTGTATTTTTTTGAATTTTTTTTTTTTTTTTTTTTTTTGTATAGAACAAAATAAAACAAAACTGAAAACAAACAAACAAAAACGTGTTAAACAAAAACACACAAAGCATAAAGACTAGACTGACTCAAAAACAACTAGAAAGCAAAACAAACAAGTTATGCAAGACCAAAAAGGGAGAGAGAGAAAAAATGACTAAATCACTTTGAGCCTTTTTCTTTCCAAACTTTGGTTTTGGAGGAAGATCCTTTCCTAGAGTTGATCCTTTGTTCCAGAGGTGAAGGGGAAGAATTGAAACCATTCAAATTTGAAAGGAACATGAGGGCCTTGAGAAGATCTCCAAGAGGACCCAAAGATGGTGGAATCTATCCTTGACCACGAAATGATAACACACTATTGCTCTGTTGAGTGGCTAACCACTTATAGCAATTTGGATGAGTGTGTCCTAAAGCTCCACAGTGATGACAAAAATGCAGCTTCTTTTGTTGAGACTTTTTATTATTGTCTTTCTTAGTCCTAGGGTTCCTAGTCTCTTTCTTTTCAACCTTAGGGGGTGCTCCAAGAATAGATTTTTCCTTGTCTAAGTTCTCACTAGCTTTTTCAATTTTAGCCTCGTTATTTTCAACATCATTATCATTAGCAGGTGAAACAAAAACAGTCTTACTAAAAGAGGCAATATTAGGAGAAGAGAATTCATACCCCAAATTGGTTTTGTCAGAAGCGGAAGCTTAGCATCTCATCGAGCTTTGCACTGGAAGTCCTCTCCAATTGAGCCCTGACTTGAAAAGCTCCGCTTCAAGCTTCTTAATCCTTTCAGCCAAGAAATTGTTCTCAAATCGCAATGCTCCAATGGTTTGATTGGCTTTATCAACCTTGGTAGAGAGCTCCTCTTGATCTAGCTCCACATCACTCAGCTTCATGTTGGCCAACCTATATAGTTTCTCATACTTTTCAAAAATCTTATACAATTTTGCATAGGCTATGTGGATGTCATCTTGTTCATCCATTTTCTCAAACTTAGATTCCACCAAGTCCTTTTCTTCATCCACTGCTTCTACGATCCCCTCAATAGGATCCACTGTGATAGTGAAAGCACTCAAGATTCCCTCGTCATCATTGTCATCTGACTTAGTCTCAAACTTAGTATTACTCAAGTTAGCAGCAAGAGCCTTGCTTTTCTCAATCGACTTAAGATATGTTGGACATTCTTGTTTCATTTGTCCAAAACCTTGACATTCGAAGCACTTTGGTCCAAAGGGAATAGTATACTGACCGCCGTCCTTAGCATCCTTCTTCCCTTTGTCTTGACTTCTGAATTGAGAAGAACTAGATTGCTTACGGTCTTTGTCGAAACCTTTCACATTGGCATTCTTCATGAACTTCTTGAACTGCCTAGTGATGTAGGATTTCATCTTGGAATCTTCATCATCTGAAGACTCATCAATCTCATTACTTTTGGCCTTCAGTGCATATTCTTACTTTTGGTTCCTTTCCCAAGTCTAGTCAAACCCAATTCATAGGTTTACAAGTTGCAAATTAGCTCCATCAAAGGAATGGTGTCAATGTCCTTTGATTCTTCAATCGCTGTTATCTTGGCATGAAATCTCCCAGGGAGAGATCTGAACACCTTTCTCACAATCTTGAGCTCGGGAATATGATCACCAAGATTGAAGGCTGAGTTCACTATGTCCTTCAGCTTGGCATAGAACTTATCAAACGTCTCATCCTCCTCCATCTTTATCTCCTCAAAGCTATTCGTGAGCCTTCGGAGCTTTGAATCCTTGACAGCCTTAGTCCCTTCATAGGTTGTCTAGAGGATGGTCCATGCTTCCTTTGCAGTTTCAGTTGAGGATATTTTCTTGAACTCCTCATTGGTCACCGCACTGAATAGGGCATTCAATGCTCTGCTGTTGAAGTTTGCTACTTTGATCTTGGCCTTATCCCAATCAACCGGTGCTTCCTTTGGCTTCACCCAGCCAATTTCCACAGCTTGCTAGACCTTCTCATCTAAAGACTGCAAGAAAGCTCTCATGCGTACTTTCTAGTATGCATAGTTAGTGCCATCAAATAAAGGTGGCATAATAAGAGACTGTCCTCTATCCATGACAAATAGGGGTCAATGGATCACATAGCAAAGATTAAAACCTAATCAAAGTGTGCTTGCTCTGATACCATTTGATGGGTTAAAAAGAATTGACCCCTTGCAAATTAATTACTTACCCAATTTAATTAATTAGGTTCAATTACATGCAATAGTGTGGTAACACAAACAAATCACCAAATTATCTAAATGCTACAGAAAATAAATTTGACAAGGTGATTTTTTTACGAATGGGGAAAACTAGCGAGGCAAAAGCCCACCGGGTGAATTTCAGGTCACCACTCCCAAGAATCCACTATTATCAATCACAAGCGGTTACAAGCATAAGGAATCTTACCAAAACTTTTGACCTATCCCAAAATACCAACCTATAGTTGAACCCCTACCCCAATACCTAATTGAACTTGTATTGTAGTGGCAATCTTCCAGTTCAATGCACGAATCCCAATATGTGACTAACCAATGATGCACAGATCCAAGTACATGACTAACACCAGCAACTTGAAGAAGATGTTGGCTGCAAATTTCTTCAGTTCATCAATGATGAAGATCAAGAAGCTCCTTGATTACAAAACCCTATGGCGCAAAGATGCAGTAGCTTTTTCAGAGAGAATAATGAACTAGGTCACTTTCTGCATGTGAGCTCTTGTGTGACGGCCTTTAAAAATAATCCTTACATATGTCTAGGGTTGTGAGAAGAGAAACCCTATACAAATATACAAGCATGGGCTGAAAGTCAAATCTAGAATTTCTAATTTCTTAAGTCTCGACAGAAACAGCTTATGTTGAGCTTCTATCGAGCTTCAACATTAAATCTCAATAGAAAGGATTTTGTCTAGACTTCTTTTCAGATATAATGAACAACTCTTCTTCACTTGTTTCTTGGTCAGATCTTCATGACTTGAACAACATGTTTCTTGAAGTCTTAAACTCATCCTAGATCTACCCAATTACAAGTAAAGTGTGTTTTGTCAAAGGATTAGCCAATTACATAAAATATGTCTGTAACACTGTTAACACGCCCTCACCTTACTTTCATAGAGTACAAGGTGGTTAACAGGGGCGAGAATAAGCTTGCTGTTTTGCTAGGTACTCTAGCCACCAAGTCTGTACTAAAAAAAGAAAAGATGTCGTCTGAGTTGAGAAACAGCCTAGTTTAGCTCAAGAGGAACTATGTTTCCCTTAGGATTGGTGAGAACCCCTATTAAAGGTAATGGCTCAAGGGAAGTGTGTTGAGTCAGAGTTACCAGCAAACATGAAATACTTCCTTAGAATCAATGGAGATTTGTTTCTTAGGGGAGCAAAAGGTTTACTCGTAAAATGTGTTTCAAGGTAGGAGGGATTGACATTGTTGCATAGATTGCATTATGATATCTATGGTGCAAATCTTGATGTCAATCTTTGTAGAAGGTTGCAAAGGCAAGGGATCTTCTGGCCGGAAATGGCTAGTGATTCTAAGGAAGAACAACAGAGTTGTAAAACTTGTTCCGTTATTCCCCCAGATCAAGCAGAAGTGCTTAATAGAGAGCTACTAAAAGAGGACTGGCAGGAACCTTACTTAAGATACCTTTTGTAAGGAATTTTGCCTGCTGAATGTGTACAATGGGAGAAGTTGAAAAGATATGTGACCAGGTTTAAAGTGGTGGATGGGAAATTGTTCAAGAGTAGTTTCCAAGAGAAACGGATGGTGTGCATTCCTGCTAAGGAACTTAATGGTGTTCTTTCAAACCTGCATAAGGGAGAACCAGCAGGACACCCTGGTGGGAGGAAGTTATGGCAAATGGCTTTGCACCAGGGATATTACTGGCCCACAATGCAAAGAGATGTTCAAGATTTTGCAAGAAAATCTCAAGAATGCCAAAGGTAGGGAGATGAAATATACACCAGTCATCAAAGTCTTCATCCAACTGTGGCTCCATATCCATTCCACAGCTAGGGGCTGGATTTTATAGGACCTATAAATTCCCCCTCTGAAGGATGTACATGGATATTGGTAGCTACTGAGCTATTTACCAAGTAGGTAGAAGCTGTGGCTCTGAAGAAGGCAACAAGTAAATCAGTGGCTAATTTCTTAAAGGAGAATATAATATGTCATTTTAGGGTACCCAACAAAATTATTTCTGGCAACGGTACACCATTCTTGAATAAGGATTTGCACCGTTTAATAGAATGGTACTCCATTTCTCACACAACATCCACACCTTATCATCCCAAAGGAAATGGCCAAGCTGAGGCCTCCAACAAAAAGATTGCTGAAGATATTGGAAAAATGACTAAGGAGAATGGAAAAGGGGTGGAAGGAGGAGCTTTCTATAGATCTATGGCCTCATAGAACAGCTAAATCACAAGCTATAGGAGCTTCACCCTTTTCTTTAGTCTATGGCACAGAGGTTGTTATCCCAATAGAATTAGTAAGGCCAGCGATGAAACTAGCAGAGATTGCAGGAATACCCAAAGAAGACACTTTGGAAATTGTGGAGAAAATGTGCCACAACGCTACCTCTCATAACCGCCTTTATCAGGCTAACATGAAAGCTAGGCATGAAGGCCAAGTTAAAGAAAGGAATTTTCAAGTGGGAGAACTTGTTTGGAAAACTGCCCCGAACTAGAAGACTTTTATAGTCTTGCTCTACTCTCTTCATTTTATTAATGGCTGCTTTAGCCACTTTTGCATATTCACCGGTCTTCTCAAGGAGGGAATTGTAGGTTTCTTGCAGTCCCGCTGTTCTTTCATCTTCCTCATCATCGAATTCCTCTACTATCCCCATTGACTCCACTTCTGTGTGCTCACCAAGCTCTTCCACTAACACACTCGAATCATCTGAAGATTCCACGGGAGCAATGGTCATAAATGCAGAGTAGTTTCCTTCTCTGTCACAGCTTTCTTTCGAGTCTGAATTAGAGGAGTCTGAGTCACTAAGAGTAGTGGCATACACTTTACCCGTCCCAACTTGCCCTCACACGGACTTTCCAAAATGGATAGTTGCTTCCATCAAAATATGGAGGAGCATTAAGAGATTGAGATCGATCCATCTCAAAAGGGGTAAAGGATCGCACTCAGGTAATGAAACCACAACAAGTGCACCTGCTCTGATACGAATTGAAAATTCAAATAGTATGTAAAACACCTATGAATATTTAGATCCCCAAATAAAAATTACTAACACAAGCTTATAAATAAACAATATATGTGCATAATATGAATATAAGCTAAACCCAAATAGGTAAAACACTCTAATCAATAATTAATCACAAACACAGCAAAAATTAAATTGAAAATAGTAAGGGAAGAAAGATGCAAACACAAAGATAACACGGCGATGTGTTATTGAAGAGGAAACCAAAGTACTCAATGAAAAACCTCTTCGCCGCCCTCCAAGCGGTCAATAATCCACTAGAGAATAAAGTTGGGATACATGAATAGTAAAAGACCCTCCAAGCCTAATCTACCTAGTGCACCTAAGCCCTCCAAACTTCTTGCTCCAACAAGGTTATGCCAAACCTTGTCTTCTCTAGCTTACCAGATCCCGCAATCGCCCATTGCATCAACCAAAATGAATTGATCCCTTCTGAACTGCTTCCCAAGCACCAAAATACCTCCTCATTGATATGGGTATGGTGAGATAAGGATTTGGCCAAATGTACCTCTCAAGGATATGTCAATAAAGAGGGTGGGAGTATAGGAATTTGGAGAATTAAAGGATGAAGATTGTGGATGGGTCAATCTTGTTTTTCTCTAGGGTTTCTCTCTCAAAATTCTCTTTGGAAGCTCTCTACATTTCGTGGGTATAAGATTATTTATAGTAGTGTGTATAAGGAATGCGAAGAATCATGTTTCAACCAAACAGGGCATTCTGGCAACTCGAGCTCGCGACTGGAAGAAGTCGATAGTTTGAGTCATGAGCTAACTACCTTGCCACACTGGAAGTTTTTTCTTGTAGTGCTCTAGCTGTCATGACCCTTCAGCTCCCCCTGCATGCTTCACATGTGTGCCATTTTAGCGGCTTACCAGTCACGAGCCAGTCACGAGACTCCCTTGAATTGCACACTTCTTGAGATTTCTTCACACTTTCTCACATAATTCCCACCTAAATACAGGGTATCTAATTGCTATATTACAAGCAAATTTGGCACGGAATAAAGTCAACACATGATTGAATAAATTCAACCTTACATGCTTCACACGTGTGCCACCTTTGGCGACTTGCCAGTCGCGAGATCCAATCGCAATGCTCTTCTTGAGTGAACACATCTTAAGTTTTCTTTACACTCTCACACACACAACCCTTACATAATTCCCACCTAAATACAGGGTATCTAATTGCTAAATTACAAGCAAATTTGGCACGGAATAAAGCCAACACATGATTAAATAAATTCAACCTTACATTTTCAACCCATCCAAACATACCCTTAGCTTTTCCCCTCACCAAACTTGGCATTTATGTCAAAGTATTACTAATTAGTTGTCAAATTTTAATGAGATAAATGCATTTATTATCATGCATTAATTATCTTGGTATATTAATTACTAATAGGGTCATTAATAATACACGCATTGGAACAATACTCTTTTCTTTAGTGGCCACTCTATTATACTTCCAAAATTAACTCTAGTATATAATTATTAATAATCCACCTTTTTATACGGAAAATTCTTAGGCACTCCCGAAGTATAAAGAAATAGTGTTCCCTCCTCTCACATTCATAGTAGATCCCACCATGAATTTAATGGGTAGACCCCTCCATGAATGTGAGAGGAGGGAACACCATTCTCTATACTCCGGAAGTACCTAAGAATTACTCATTTTATTCAATCAAGGTCTTCCATCCACTTCGGTTCAAAGATTCTGTTAAATATTTAACTAACTAATAAAAAAACATTTTTCATAAAAACAATTCTCACATAAAAAATATATAAAATATTAAAATAATTTTTGAAAAAATAAAAAATAAATAAAATAAAACTCTCCAGCATTTTCCTATTAACCAAATAGTAAAGGAGAAAAATCTCACAAAATCATCCACAAACACTAACACAACCCCTGGTAGGTTTGGATTGGGCTGAGCCCATGATGATTTTTATATTGCATGTCACATGTTCATGCATTCCCATGCATACGTTCTTTCATTTTAATATATTCTTTGATATATTTTGAACTGTTTTGGGACTTTTCTGATTGTCTTCTCTCTCTCTCTCTCTCTCTCTCTCTTTGTGTGTGTTTACGTTAGTCTGCTTCTATGGCACCCAAATGTAAATCTGCTCCATCCCGGAACCCTCTTCATTCTGGGGCATCCTCTTTGCTAACACTACTCCTTTCTCTGTCCAGTTCCGTGATGAGAAGGCCAAATCAGACTTCTTTGAGAACTTTTCTCGATGAGGCATTCATTCCGAACGCCAAGTCATCTTGTCGAACTTCTCCGACACTGGCCTACCCACTGTCATTCACAGTTGGGGTCGGGAGTCACTGTGTGACATCCCGGTCACCTGTCCATCCGTGTTGATCCAGGAGTTTTACTCCAATATGCATGGACTTGATTCTTCAGTACCTCTTTTCATTACTAACTTCGAGATACATGCATAGTTGTCACACCGCAGATTGTTTCGGATGTGCTCCATGTCCCCAGGGTTGAGTTTCCTGACTACCCTAGTTGTGATCGTCTTAAGATAGTGTCTAAAGATGAGCTTATTTCTGCTTTCTGTGAGCGTCCATCCAATTGGGGTGAGTGCCAATTCACTTACTGTTCGGGCTTTGCAAAAGGCCCTCGGTTTTTGAACATGGTCATGACTTTTGTTTTACACCCTCTTTCTCATTATAACTCTATTACAAAGCCCTGTGCTCGGTTTTTTCTTTCTTTGATAGAGCATCTCACTATAGATTTTCCATCTCATTTCATTCTTTCTATCATAGATGTATATAGAGATACGGTGACCCATGATAAGCTCATCTTTCCTTCAGCTATCACGAGGCTTTTACGCCATTTTGAGGTTCGTTTTCCCTATTCCGATCCCTTTCCTATCATGGGTGCTATAGATGCTGGCATCGTTAAACGTAGTGAGGCGCAATTTCATTCAAGACGGTCCGGATCGACAGCCACTCCGACTCCTTCAGCTCTATCCACCTTCGCTCCCTCTACTTCAGCAGGAGGTGTGACCCTATATGCGATCATGGCACAACTTTAGCTCATGGATGCTCGCCTTGATACACTATCTACTGAGTTGTATCAAGTGAACACCCGTGTTAGCTGTATTGCTAGATGGCAGGCTTGCCTTGGTGGTTTTGTGGAGTCTCCCTCTCCTGAGGATTTTCGGTGCGCAACCGATCTGAGTCCTCCTTTTCAGTGTCAAACTCTATCTCTTCATTGGAACTTACTTCTTGTACAGAAACCTCTAGGGTTGAAGAAGTGACTTTAGCTTTGGGCAGAGCTTGAGGGATAGAGTCTGTAACTTGTCAAAGGTCAAAAATAGAGTAAAGAAGAAAAGTTACTTGAGTTCAGGGATAAAGAAGAGGTTACAAGACAATTACTATGGAGAAAGAGTGTACCTTGGGCTTTTTACTAGAAGGGGTATTCACATTCTTATTTCTCATGGTACTCGAGGGTTTGGCTTTTGGAAGGGGTTTCAAAGTCAAATATCCTTGAAAAATAGGTGGAACATCCACTCGTTGGGCACCACTTTCCCCGAAATTCCTAACACATTCCCTGATGTCGAACCACCATGATTTAAACCTGGGTGAAGGTAGTCCATTTCTGGTGGGGGAAGTGAAGGGGGTCTTAGGTTTTGACACTTAAATCTTGATAAGATTTTCCTTTTTAAAGGCTAAAGAAGCTACCACAGTAGTTAAAGCTGAGGTAGAAAGATGTCCTAGGATGCCTTGGTCAAAACCAAGTTGGCATGCAAACCTATAGGGGTTGTCGGATTGAGTTTCATACTCATCTTGAAAACGGGCCTGGAAGTGAGAAGGAAAAGCACAAGCAATAAAAGAAAGTTCTTCTTCAGACTAAGGGGTGTCTGTGTAACGAGAGACATAGATGTTTTCTAAGGAGGTGAATAGTGGAGGAAGTCTGCCTTCCAAAGCAAAATAAGGTCTAAATGTCCAGTCTGTTGGGTCATCTAAAACTTTGCTAAGGAAACTGTTGGAAGATACTGCTACTTTATTCCAATGCCAAGAGCATGGCAAACCTTGGGGTAATGGCAAACTGGTCATATAAGAGCTCAACACTTTAGGGACCCGAGCATAATTCCTAAAGTGTTCCCACAACCATATTTGTAAAAAAGCAACAGGTACAAAAGTTTCAACCTGGAATCTACCCCAAAAACGTTGCCAGTCAAGGGTAAAATGATCTAAGTGAGAATATAAAGTTCCTAGAAAATATGGGGTAAGGGGGGAAAGATTGTCCTCTAGCTAATTTAGCAACTAAAGGGAAATGTCTACTTAGGATCTTTTCATGGGGATAACCCTCAAACAGACGGCGGGAAAGTAAGAAGACAATAAAGGCTTCAAGTTCATAGGAGCTAGAGTTACCTTCTCCAACAACAAAGTCAATGCCTTCTTCAGAGAGTCTCTATTGGCTTCCTCATCCACACCATCAGCATACTCCCTCCAAAAATATCTGACCCACCCCCAAAAGTTGGCTCTGGAGCCTTTGTCTCCGCCAAGACTAGTGTCCTCTAGTATTTCATTCTTGGGGGCTTTCCCTTTCCTTGTTGCTTTCAGAACTAGTTTCTTCAAAGTTTTCTTCACCGTATCTTCAAGGAACTTCACAGCTTTGGACTCATCAGGAGATAAAGAAATGTTGACTACTTCACCATCTCCAAATAGGGGGAGTCTCAATATCTCATAAACTTCTTCTAAAGATATAGAGATTTCTTGACACCCTGTGAAGAATGTGTGGGTAACAAAACTCCAGCTGTATAAAAGAGAAAGCAAGCTTTCACTATCCTTACTGATCTCTAAATTAGAGAATACAAGGATGGTCTACAAGAGCTTTACTTTCTACAAGATGTCCATGAAAGGAGGGTGAGCCAATACCCTTCGACACCAGCTTCTCCAACCTCTAGAAACTGAAGTGTGAGATTTGAAAACCACATCTATGGTGTGAGCAAAATCTCCTCTGTAAGTACCGAGCCTTGGAATGTGCTTCAGTTCCATATCCATAGTTAGGAGATCATCAAGTTCCCCGCCTGAGGTGTAAGGAGGGTCTTTAGAGCAGGGAGTTGAATTCCAATCAAGACTTTTGTCAAATAAGTAATCTTCAAAGAAGGAAGGGATGATCCACTATTCTCCTATGGAAGGATTTTCATCTCCTCCTAGAAGGGGTTTGTTACCTTTTAAGGCAGAAGATTCTACAAATTTGGTAGAGCTAGATCAGAGACTGCGTTTCACACCCATGAATTAATTTGTGAGAAGAGTTTTGGGTTTCGGATTTAAGAAGGAAAAGAAGAAGATAAGGGAGAAAAGAGAAAAATAAGGAAGGAAATATTTGTTTTTCCTTTTATAATTTGATGAGATAGTATTTTCCCTCCAAAAGAAAGCAGTTCAAAAAGAGAAGACATTTCTTTTCAAAATTGACACGTGTCAGTGTGGGAGAAGGAACTGAGTTTCTGACAAGGAATGGCAGTTAATGATGCTAAAATCAAGAAAACCGCCTTTACAGTCCAAGGGCAAAGCCGCAACCCTTCACTAACGGGTATGATTTAATTTATTGCATTTCATATTTGATTAACTGATATGTTTATTCTTATGTGTTATGCAAGAATAATAAAATAAACATATAATACAACAATAAACATATAATAATAACTTTCTTTCTTTTATAGATTTTGGTGTCTAAAAGTTTTTTTTTACAAAACGGAAAAAAGGGATTTACATGATTTGGCCCTTATGACCTATCACCTTTTTTTTCTAAATTACAAAAGAACACAAAAATTTAAGCTCAAAATAAGAAAGATAAAGTATTTACAACTTAAGCCAAAAGTTTGGCTAAACAAAACAAACCTAAAATAAAATATATGAAAAATAGCAGCAGGTTCAACGGCGAGCACTTCAAGGAGACCTTGGCACATAGGCATCCATATCATCCACAGAGTCTTTTTGGGGATAGCCCGGAGCCAAATACTCTGTCTCCTCTTCATCATCATCTTCTTCTTCCTCCTCCTCGCCCTTATCATCCCCCGAGTCGGAGTCATCAGAAAAGCCCTTAGAGGAGATGTCAGAGGAGTCTACCTCTTGGGAGTTAGAAAGCCCCGAAGCGCTGGACCCTAAACTTGAGCAACCCAGCCTTTGCCTTCTCCTATGGCAAGTGGGTGCTTCCAAGAATGCAGCAATCACTACATCTTCAACTTCCTCTTCAGCCCTCAACCGAAGGTCTACGGAGTTCTCCTCCTCCTCATCACTCTAGTGAAAGGGAGCAACTTCCTCAGGAATGAAGACCTGAGGGGGCAGAGGAAAAATGGGGAAAGGAGGAGGAGAATGCAGAGGGCTTGGTGGTGGGGAAGGAGTACGATCAGAATAAGCACTCCCAAAAGAGCCTAAGGAGTGGTGTAGGGAGTTTGAGCCGTCGGAGGAAGAGGTTGACATTTTTCGTGAACGTAAAGGTTTTGAAGAAAGAACAGAAAGATACAAAAGGAATGAAGATTAAAGAAAAATCATTCTCTATTTAAATTCTTTAACTACAAAGACATGGCATTTATGAGGAGTAATGTATGTCTGCTAAAACGCAAGAAACAAAGAGGCGCCAAAACAGCTAGAAGCACCCTTTCGAGCCACGTGTCCATTTTAAATGTCACAAGGCATAAGTACTGAAGTGTTAATGCCTGAACCAATGTGACTGCCAAAGGCCTTTGCCATTAAACGCCATTGACAATCAGGGGACTAATGTACATAACACCACTAAGGCATAGGAGAATGCATGAGTGGTTGAATCCGGACCTTACACATGGAGCAGCTGTGAGGGAAAGGAGAATAGGTGTTGGCTAAGAGATTTTGTCTTGGTCAGTGACAAAGGCATGACTGCCCTGGGAATGAAGTAAGATTTACACCTAAAATAGTACTCAAGTACTCACCAAAAGGAAGATAGTGACTTTTTAAGGCCAAAGACTATTAGGACACCCCTTATTGGTTGAGTGCATCAAGAGTCACCTTGGGGAACACGTGTACCAATCACAGTACTCCTAATGTCCCTCTCAATGTCCAAGACTTGTCTCCCACGTAGTAGCAATGCTACCCACCCACGGGTCCTAGTGCCACGTTGGCACAGCTCTTATCCCTTAGTCAACAAATAATATCACAATTTTAAAAAGATCTTAAAAGATAGAATATGATGACTTGACACCTGTCCTTGTACTCAGCCATGTTCCTTAGAGTATAAAAGGAACATGCAACTGAACTTCTAGGGCAAGAACCCAACCAGATATTTTGGGAGATGAAAGTGGAGAGTTGGTAGGAAAGAAATGCAACTTTATTGTAAACTGTTCTCTTTCTGATACATAATACGAGCTAAGCCGAGCAAGAATGTTATGTTCTTGCTCAAACCGTGGTTTTTTATTCCTTCTCTAGGGTTTTCCACGTACATCATGTGTTATTTTGATAATCATCTTCTTTTTCTTGTCTAAATGTGCATCTTTTTTATGTCCTACCATCACTCTCTATTTTCTTATTTTGAGTGTTGAGCATCATGTCAAAGCTTGTATCTATTCGGGCTTTCTCATGCAAATGTACCATTATACAACTTGTTTCACTTCCATAAACAAGCCCAAATCTATCTTGCACATATAATAAGAAAAGGGTAAATTTTAAATTACACCTCTAAAGTTTAGGGTGATTGGATTTTACACCCTAAAGTTTTAGAAACTTGATTTTACACCCTAAAGTTTGGTTTCATTAGCAATTCACCTCCATAGTTAGTTTCCACTATTAAGTGACACATCATCTTGCTGATATGTTTTATTTTTGCCAAATCAACCCCAAAACAACATCGTTTCAGTAATGACTAAGTGAATAGCTGCCACAATCAAAATTCAAGACTACATTGTTTTAGACCTAAACTAAAAACACAAACACTTATCTTAAACGACAGGCCAAAATCTAAAATTTAAATAAAAAAATAAAAACACAAAGAAGGCAAACCTCATACTTCCCTAACCAAAACCCCACTAACCCAAGCCTCCTTAACCTAAACCTCATGAACCTAGGCGGTGATAGCAGCGGCAACGCCAATAGTGAGCTACTCTTCTCCTTTTCTCTCCTTTTGAATTTGGCTTTCGTAGTCTTAGTTTTTTTTTGGTTGGGGGGAAGGGGGGGGGGGGGTTTGCTAGATCTTCATTCATGAAATCACTGGGCCACAAACAAATAGCCTCCACCTTTTCTAAGAAAAGAGAGAGGAAAGCAGAAATTAAGAATTAAGGAGTAACAATGAGTGAAGGAAGAGAAGGCAGTATAACGTTAGAGCACACACCAACATAGGTGGTTGCATTGGTGTGCATTGTGATTGTCGCCATTTCTCTTGCAGTGGAACGTGTCCATTTCACCAGCCAAACTTTGACAAGAAAAAACCAGAAACCCCTTTACGAAGCTTTACAAAAAGTTAAAGAAGGTCTTTCTTTCTATATTATATATATATATATATATATCCAATTTCATTCTGCGTTTACTTTTTTTTTTTTGTTTTTCTTCTATTCTAAATTGAACTCTGAATCTTAAAAAGTGTATATTGGTAGAGTTGATGCTTTTGGGGGGGAAAATGGGAAAATGCCCCTTTCAAAAAAAAAAAATCCAGCATTTTGCCCCATTTTCCAAACTAATTAGGGAAATGCCCCTCTTTTGAAACACGATTTTTTCAAAATCGAGTTATAAAAAAAAAAAAAAATCATGGTGCCCTATAGCGGCATTTTAAGGAGCCTATAGTGACGTTTTTAAGGACCTATAGTGGCGTTTTGTAATCCGATCTCCATGAAGTTGAGTTACATGAAATTTTTTTTCTTTTTTTTACCTATAACTCGACTTCATGGAGATCGAGTTACAAAACGCCACTATAGGTCCTTAAAACGTCACTATAGGCTCCTAAAAAACGCCACAATAAGGCTTAACTTGATTTTGAGAAAATCGAGTTTCAAAAGAAGGGCATTTCCCTAATTAGTTTGGGAAAGAGAAAAAATGCTAGATTGTTTTTTTAAAAAGGGCAAAGGCCAATTTTTCCTGCTTTTAGGATTCATATCATTGCCTGCCATTTAAGCTACATGTTTGTGTTTTAGGTTTAGGCCTGAAACGATGTAGTTTTGATTGTGCCAGCTATTCACTTAGTCATCACTGAAATATCGTAGTTTTGAGGCAAATTTAGCAAAAATAAAACACATTAGCATGATTATATGTCACTTAACAGTAGAAACTAACTATGGGGGGTGAATTGCTAACAAAACCAAACTTTAGGGTTTAAAATCAAGTTTTTGAAATTTTGGGGTGTAAAATCCAATCAACCCCAAACTTCAAGGGTGTAAATTATGCCTATTCATGGATATATCGACACCAACAGAACCAGACTGATCGCACCGCCCCGCCCCGCCCTGCTCAGGGCTCCGCCGAAGGTTTCCAGCACGGTGGTTGGCGGTAGATCTTCACTACCAACGTCGGACTGGTGCAGCCATCGGCGCTAAGATGTGCACACCAACGAAGACCGAACCAACCTGAGCATGTTATATATATATATATATATATATAGAGAGAGAGAGAGAGAGAGAGAGAGAGAGAGAGAGAGAGAGATGGATTCAAGTTACACATGGTGTAACTCAAAAGACTTACACATTTTCTAAACTATTGGATTTAAGTAGATCCAACGGTTAAAAAAGACACTTATTAATGATAATATTCTAATTAGAATCTCATTAATTATCCCTAATTTATTACCTTCCATACCTATCTCTAAACCAAAACAAAGGTCTACGTTACTCTCTCTCTCTATAATTCACATTTTCTCTACCCTCTCTTTCTCCTCCATCACTCAAATCCCTCAAAGATGCAGTTGAAATTTTGGAAAGCTGAGTTGAAGAAGGAAAAGTGACACATGCGAATTAAAATCTGTAAAATCTTTCCAAGTCTCAAATGGGAAAAAGGTTACATCAAATCTTATTAGGGATCACATTTTTTAAACACCAGCGTACAAGACCAGATTACTTATTTTCCGCAAGACTATGGTGTATTAATATGTACATGATTTAGTTCCTTTCCTTTAAAAAAAAATTTACAAGATAGAAATGAAGGCAAGCTGTGAAGCTAATAACAACAACGCTAACACAAGCATGACATAGATTAAGTTTAATTTGAAAATAATTATTTTTAGGTGATGAAATAAATTTCGGCCAATCCTTTTATAGATCCTTAAAGGCTTGAGTACAGGAAAGCATTTGGTTTTTCCTTGGTTTTGTGGATGTTCTTGGAGTCATCTTTTGGTCTGGATTTTTTTAATTGTTTTATTCTGTGGATGTTGATAAATTTTTGCTTTTGTCCGCTCCTCTTAACAACTTGTCTAGCCTCAAGAATGGGAAAGAAAAAATTCAGTATGAGGATAGATGGGCTGGACACGCAGGATATTAGATCGTACTATTTTTGGACAGAAGAAGACATGATAATGTCCAAGCAGTGGAAGTGGAGAAATTATATAGTCCTCTGGAGGACCATATCACTTGTCCACTATTCCATTAAAAGACTCTCACTTGTTCAAAATTGTTTGATTCAGTAATTAGTTTCTGTTTAAAAAAAAATTCTAACCTAGCAATTTTAAACAGGTGGGGGTTTCTTAGTAGAATGATGGACCACGTCACTTGTCCACTATGAGGACCTTATAATTTCTCATGGAGGTGGAAGAGTGATGAAGGAGAGAGAAACATATACATTTTTTTAGGTTTAGAGATAAGTATGAAATGTCATAAATAAGGGATAATAAATGAGATCTTATTCAGAATATTAGCATTAATTAGTATCTTTTTTTACCGTTGGATTTACTCAAATCCAATGGTTTAAAAAATGTGTAATTTTTTAGAGTTACACCAAATGTAACTTGAACCCATCTCATATGTGTGTGTGTGTGTGTGTGTGTGTGTGTGTGTGTGTGTGCTTATAAATATCATACCATTCTAAGAAGAGCTGAAGAGAAGAGGCCGCCTAAGCCTAACGTTCTCATCCATGAACAAGTCAAAAAACATTTTTGAATTCTTATCCATGACCATGAACAGGCCTAATGTTCTTATCAAAAAAAAAAAAAATTGAATTAAAAAAGAAGTTAATGTGTGTGAGTGAGGCTACCTTTCTCAGTCAAAAAATGTGTGTCAAGAGGAATAGCCAAATAGTCTCATCACTGAGTGTGAGTGGTCTTGTCTAGTAACTCTAGTGTCTTCCCACTTGCATTTTTTGAAAAAAAAATATTTAAAAAAAATGCCATATGGCCCTATGGGTTACAGTCTTGCCATTTGCATTTTTTGAAAAAAAAAATTTAAATGCCGCATGTATTAGTCACTAACTCACTGTGATGTCGTATTGTCACTATTTGAGTAACTGATAGAGTCATTTACTGTGCAAAATGTATTTTTTTTCTCTTTTGATCTCAGCCACACACGTCTTTTCTCTTGAGTTGTCTCCTACTCAAACTCAGCTACTCTCATAATTTGATTTCTCCTCTTTAGTCTTTAGACTTCTGCTCCTCTCATGGTCTCACCTCTCAGATTTAGAACTCAGTCACTCATTAGTCATCAGCCACCTTCATTTTTCTTCCCTCTCAATCTCAGAATCTCAGGCTCTCACCTAACCATTTTTCACTTCTTTTTTGCTCTCAGCCACATAATGTTTCTTCCAAATCCTTATCCCACCAAACAATTAGTAGTGTTTCCCTCTCAATCTTAAATTTTCAGGCTTCCACCAACCATTTTTCTGTTCTCTTTTGTACTCAGCCACATAATTATTTTTTTCCATACCCATATAACCAAACGAACCACACCAAGCCGCTAAGATTAACCGCACCTTGTGTAGACCAGTTTTTACCTTCCAAAAGTGAGGTGTGGTCAAGCATAGGGTGAAACCGTACCCTATAGGTGTGGTGCAAAAAACCTCTCCAAAACTGACCGAACCGAACTGTATACACCCCTAGTGTAAATTGCAATTTATTTAGAAGAAAATTAAGGATATAAAGGTAAATTACAAATTTTAGACAAAAACACAAAACCTACCCTCCAAGTATCACTATAATTTATTTCAAGCTTCTAACTTTGCTCTTGTTCAATTGAATCTTTTAATTTTCAAATTTATTCAATCATCGTCTTTCAACCACTTTTGTTAGAAGGTTTATTAAGTATTAACTAATATTAAAAAAAATTCAAAAAATAATCTACATAAAAATATATAAAAATAATTTAAAAAAAAAAACAAACAAAAAAAAAGTTCAGCAAAAAGTTGTGTGTTTCATTTTATCGTAACAGAACATAGTTTTTTATTCTTAGTTCTTACTGCATTGCAATATTAGACACTCAAATGACTGATGGAGGTATGCTTTTGTCAATGGCTTCAATCATAATAGAACACAGTTTATAATTTACATCCTTAATCATACACTGCCTTATTTAACAACCTCATATCTAGTCGAACACTACAAATCCAAATGATGTTATGTTTGTAGATGGCGTTGAAGCTAGATATCACATCTGATATTTTTTTAGGAGATGTTGATAAGATGTATTAGTTATTTTATTTCAAGGCTATATGATTTTATTATAATAATATCTTGATGTGAAAAATGTAATTTTTTTTTTTAATAGATAGCGTTTAAATATTTTTATCTTTTACTTTTATTTTTATCATAAACTTGAGTCAGCAAATTTTTAAACATGTAGGAGTTTTTTAATGGAATGGTAGACCATTAGGCATAACTGATGTAATCCACCATGAGGATCTTATAATTTCTCCCAAATTACCTTCCTGCACGCTGATTTTATCATTAGAAAGTCAGCAAATACTTCTAAAATAAAAATGAAATAATAATAAATTAGCCTATTATTTATTTCTATTTTATTGAATTCATTTGTGCTATCACAATAGGAGGCAGCACTCTCCGGATAAAGCAACTGTTATTTCACCGAAACATACATTGTGCTTTAAGAAGCACAAAACTCGAGAAAAAAAAAAATTAAACTGTTGGTTTTGCTACTTTGCAAGGCAGCAGTCAGGAATAGCGGGGCATGGACAGTGATCAATACCAGTTCTGGACCCCATGGCTAATGGCATGGTTATGAACATGATCACTAGGAATGCAAGCACCAGCTTGATAAAAAGTTGAAAAAGCTGCTCCATATTTGGTGAACTAGATGTGGTTCCTTTGTCTTTTTTTATTTATGAAGATGTGGCTCTATTTATAGTAGAGAGCCTCCCATAATTTGGCAAATGATGTTCGTTATTTCCATACTTATCAGGATCACAATCTGCTATAATTTTGGCAAATGATGTAATTAAGTACATTATTTTCATACTAAGATTGTCAGGGTCACATACTGTAATCTAAAATTAGGGGAGGCTCTCTACTATAAATGGAGCCACATCGTAGATAGCCTCCCCTGATTTTAGATGTACGTGGTTCCATTTATAGAATTATTGTAGAGAGCCTCCTCTAATTTTAGATTGCAGATGTACTTACATCATTTGACAAAATTATAGCTGATTGTGTTCCTGACAAGTTTGGAAATAACGAACATCATTTGCCAAATCGATCACCCTTCAACTGGCTGATTTTATCTTTAGAAAGTCGGCAAATATTTCTAAAATAAAAATATAGATTAGAATAAGAGTATAGATCTAGTCAAAATTGATAGAAATTTAATTCTTATTTATCGATTATTATCTTATCTGGTTTTTTTTTTTTTTTCAATAAATTAAATAAATACTTCGTGTATCTGAACCCATCATTTAAATAAAGTATTAAAACAAAGACCAAGTCCATTGACAGAATAGAGAGAAATAGATACATTGATTCACACACACTCGGATTATATTTTTTTAATTTATTATTGTCAATATGGATGTAAACCTTAAAAAAAATTAAATAAATAAATAATAAAAAATAAAAAACTAAGACCCACAACATCGAGAAATTATTCAGCAACATCAAGCAATTATGCATAGTAATGTTGCCCAAGATTTCGGGTGGCTGTAAACCATCACTTTTTTTTTTTTTTTTTTTTAAGAATAATTCAATAGTTACAACACAAAACAAGCACATAAAAGAATTACTTAGGCGAAAGCCAAAAAGAAGAACAAGCACAAAACAATAAAACTGAAATATTATCATTTTTTTTTTTTTTTTTGTGCTCATAGAAGATATTTGGTTGCACTTAAAATGTATTCTCCTTATAACTTTATAGTTAGAGGTTATAGTTGTAGATACACAAAGGTTGTTCAAATTCTTTTCCCCGTGATTTAGAATGCAAATCAACTTTTTATAGAAAATTATGTGAAGTTTATGGGGAGAAATTTATTGTCTTAATACATGTATGGGAGAAATTAATCTTCCTATTAACCAAAAAATAAAATACATTTATGTGAGAAACTATGGGTTTGGCTTACCTCTAGTACTTTTCCAACTGAACATCTCTTTTTGTTTTAAATATTCAATAACAAATGGTAGTGAGTTTTAATCTTCACATTTTATTTAGTTATTGGATGATATGGTAGTTTCTCATTAAAATAAAATGAAATTTCAGTTAAAAAAGTATTGGAGGTAAGCGAAACCCAAAATT